>NC_061114.1:22387122-22413610 GCF_002878395.1 Capsicum annuum
AGAAAGAAAAAACATAACTTAATTATTATTACTACTATTATTATTATCTTTACTATTATTATCATTATTATTACTATTATTATTGTCAACCGGACAATTTTCATCTGGCAACAGCAGGGCTGCCCTCCTCAGCCTTGCTCCGAAGTCGGCCAAATTCCTCTGGAGTTCATCAAACTGCCTTTGAAGTTCCTGCAAGCACTCGATATGAATCTTTTTGTATGAATCTGGATCAATCATATTTGTACTATAAGTGCAGTAGAATGAACGAGGGAGAGTGGGGAAAGAAGACCGGAGGAAACTATTTATAAATGATTGAATTGGAAGGGGTAGTCAAACAAAAAGGCACGTCTGTTCATACATACCTTAATTAAATAATACTAGTGACTTTTCGAATATGTAAATTAAAAAAAAAAACAAATCTAAATACAACATTTTATCTTTTTATTGTATTTCAAAAAAAAAAAGAAAACTGCTTTAAAATAAATCTAACAGATGGGTAATCTATTACAAAATATATTTCATCTGTCAGATAACTTACAACATATTGACAATCTGTTGCAACAGATGGATATATCAGTTTGTTTTTCCAACAGATGTGGCATCTGTTGCAACTTGCTAGTCATCTGTTTATTCAATTTAATCCATAGATGGGCTAGGAAGAATAAGGTGTGTGCAGATGGATCCACTATCATATGTGTGTGAGTTAAGAAGTATTACTGATAAGGTCACCGGGAGAACACACACAAAGTACAATGTTTTTGTGAATGTTGTTTTTAACTGATTAGGCACTGATCATTCAAACAAGATCCTACATTGTACAGTTAAGTTTGATGGGTTCGAATTAACAAGGTTGAGGGCCTCATGAAGATGGTACAGATACCCTATTATAAATTACTAACGGTTGTTGCTCGTGTTTATGCGTGTCAAGTTTTAAGAAGGGATCAATATTTAGTCTCATTGTAGAGGACCAATAGCGATTGGACTTAACTTTAAGTGTGCATTGGACTCTAAAAACACCTACGAGGCCTCGCACTACATCAAGAAAGAATGAAAAACCAATAGAAATTCCCCTGGCCTAAATTTATATGAAAGGGTTGATCAAGAAGATGATTATACGCCAGAAGGAGCCAAAGGAGAATGCCTGCGAGGGAAAGGGGAGTTGATGAAAGACTATATCATCTAAGAGCTAATTAAAGAGGAGACATAGAGTATGAAGTAACTTCTAGAGAATCTAGCCGATGGAATTATCTTAAAACAACATGAGAAATTTGAATCAAGTGCAAATATGAAAGTGTATCCGGCAATGTAAATTCATCTATTGTCTCTCTAAAAAAAAAGAATGCAGATGGAGACTTTGCTAGGGATTTGCGACTAGGTAGCATGGTCGGGAATATAACCTAGATAGAAAATATCAGAAAATCAAGAAAGCAGCCTTACAGGCATCAAGGTTTGAAATGATGTATAGTAAGTCTAGAAAACTTATGCCAAAAGCAACTGCAGTTAAAGTAAGGAATCTAAGTGAAGGTGATAATTTTTAGATTTTAAATTTCATCCAATGCCTTCTTGTTTATGTTTTTTATTAGGTCCACTGTTGTTGACCTGATCGGAACTACAAATGAAATTGAAATACAGATTAAATGTCATTACTTCCTTAGCAATATGGATTAATTAATTGTGTTTTATTGCATTAGCATGCTTTCAACATTTCTTGGAGGATATCAGAGGCTTGCTCTAGTTTGTGAATTTCGATAATTTTCAACCTTGCCTCTAGCTTGCTGATTTGTATTCAAGCTGGTCGTTGTCGTCTTTGAAGTTGGTATAGAGTTCCTGATCTCTTGTGAGCTCGATCAGGAACACTACCTTCAAAGTTGTGACATTAAAGAAGGCCTTCAGAACACTTTCTTCGGAAGCCTTAAAGGATACACAAAGGGCCATTGTGTTTATTTTAGGTCAAAATATGTTGATACATACTCAAGATATGGTCCCAACCATTGAATAACTCACTTTTATCGAGCGTTGCTCAATGCAACTTGCTCAAATAATTTGATAAATTAATAAGTAAGGAGTTACATAGCGTGTGATCTAAACCGATACTACCAAACCTATCAAACATTACGTAGCTCCAGGCTCATTACATTATCGAAAAAATTTGACATAGTTGGTGTACAAATCAAACGAGCTAAATCTCTCAGCCTTTCTGCTGATCGCTCTTCTCGAATTATAGATGACAAGATATCTTTTATGCAAAAGTCTATACTGTAATCTCTCGATATCACTTGGTATTGAGAGATTACTGATGATGCATTCAGAAGACCTTTTGCCTTGGCAATCATTTCTGGCGACGGTATATACTTTTGTATAGCAGATATCTTGTCATCTATAATTAGAGAAGAATGATCAGTTCTGCTGAGATATTGAGCTCATTTGATTTGTGCACTCACTCGAGCCAAATTTTTTTATAGTGTAATGAGCCTGGAGTTACGTAACGTTTGATAGGCTTGGTTGAGTGGGTTTAGATCACACGCTATGTAACTCCTTGCTTATTAATTTATCAAATTGGTTGAGCAATCTGCATTGAGAAACGCTCGATAAAAGTGAGTTGTTCAACTGTTGTGACCACATCTTGAGTGTGCATCAACATATTTTGACCTAAAACAAACATAGCGACCCTCTGTGTATCCTTTAAGGCTTCTGAAAAAAGTATTCTGAAGGCCTTCTAAAATGCCACAACTTTGAAGATGGTGTTTCTGATCGAGCTCACAAAAGATCAGGAGATCTTGACCAACTTTGAAGATGGTAACGACTAGCTTGAATACAGAATAAGCAAGCTGGAGGCAAGTTTGAAAATTATCAAAATTCACAAACTAGAGCAAGCCTCTGATATTCTCCAAGAAATGTTGAAAGCATGCTAAGGCTATAAAACACAATCAATTAATCCATATTGCTAAGAAAGTAATGACACTCAATCTGTCTTTCAATAACTTTTATGGTTCCGATCAGGTCAATAGCAATGGACCTAATTGGAACCACAAACAAGAAGGCATGGGATGAAATTTAAAATTCAAAAATTGTTGCCTTCTCTTAGATTCCTTACTTTAACTGCAGTTGTTGTTAGTGGAAGTTTTCTAGAGAAGCCCATAAGGCTGCTTTCTTGGTCTTCTGTTATTTTCTATCTAGGTTATAATCCTGGCCACGCTACCTAGTCGCAGCTCCCTAGCAAAGTGTCTAGCTGCACTATTTTTCTTTCAGAGAGAAAACAGATGAATTTATATTGTTGGATACACTTTTATATTTGCACTTGATTCAGATTTCTCATGTTGTTTTAAGATAATTCCATCGGCCAAATTCGCTAGAAGTTACTCTCTACCCTATGTCTCCTCTTTAATTATCTCTCAGATGATATATTCTTTCATCAACCACCCATTTTCCCTCGAAGGCATTCTCCTAACGCACCTATTGGCATATAATCATCACCCCAAGCAACCCAACCATATAAATTTGGGCTAGGAAAATAACTATATTGATTTTCCACTCTTGTTAGATGCAGTGCTAGGCTTCGAAGGCCATCTCAGAGTCCAATGCACCTAAAAGTTAGTCCAATCGCTATTGAATCTCTTTACAATGACACCAAAACTAGATCCCTTCACAATACTTGAAAAATAAACATGAGCAACAATCGACATTAAATATTAACAGGATATTAGAACCATATTCATGGTCCCTCAACCTTATCAATTTGGACCTACCAAACTTAACTATAAAATTGTTGATATCTTGTTTGAATGATCTATGAATAATCGGTAAAAACAGTATTCACAAAATTAGTGTACTCTATGTGTGTTTCCACGATAACATTATTAGTAATACACACCTCCCACATATGAAGTGGTTCCATCTGCATACAACTTATTTCTCCGAACCCATCTTTACTGCAGCCTCTTGTGATGGTCGGGCAAAACTTGATCAACTGTCAGTTCCTTATATCTACAAAGAAGAGAAAAAAATGATGTCACAGAAAGAACATTATTCATTTGTTCAATAGATGTAGAGTCTGTTGCATCAGATATGGAGTCTGTTGCAATAGATATGGAGTCTGCTACAATAGATTTAGAGTCTGTTGCAACAGATGTGGAGTCTGCTGCAATAGATTTGGAGTCTGATGCAACAGATTTGGAGTCTGTTGGAATACATCAAACCAGCCTTGCTACTGGTTTGATTTATTCCAACAATTGCTCAGTATGTTGCAACATCAAAAATAGCATAAACTACAAAGTAACAACAAATAAAAAACATCAACAACAAATATTCTTAGTTTGATTTGTACATAATATTCTTTGCGCGAGAGACATTAACAACAACATAAGTGTTGGTTTAGTAAATCTCTTCGAGGATCTTGAGGCATTTAACGGCTATTCTTGAGGTTATGAAAGCTTTAAAATGACTGTTCAATATTTGTTGACTCCGTTAACGCCAAAGACAGTCAACTTATGTGGCTTTCCATAGGCCTTCATGGTAAATATTTCTTTTATCATGATATGATTCATCATTTTTTTATTCAATAATGCTTTTGATTTATTGGTATTATGTTATAGGCTTTGGCATTTGAAGCCATTCCTTATTTGAGACAATAAGTAAACTACCAGAAAAATATTTTCTGTCCAAGAATCCTGAGATGGTTGTCGGCCAAAACCAATAGAAATGTAAAATTTCTTGATCTTTTCAACCACCCCAAGGAAGTAGTAAGTTCAATTCTAATAAATTTTTTGTTTTAATTAATGATTATTTTAAATGATTTCATCATCATTCTAATATATGTACCGATTTATTTTAGATTATCCATCCGTGGCTTGTTCCGACCAATCGAGAGTTGAAGATATCATTTTTTCTTATATTACGATCTTACAGGACCCTAAGGTCATTGATGGAATAAAAATAGAATTGTTTAGAGCAACAACCATCATAAGAAAAATAATTTTAGAGGTTGGGCTTGTTGTTGTTGATAATGGTAATCGTAGTGGTAGTGGTGTTGTTGGGGCTAATGATGCCCTTCTTATCATTTTTGAAACAATTAGCCATTATGATTATGATCATACTGGTTGTACAAATTTTTTTCTAGATTTTACCACATCTAGCGAATGTTCTACATGTAAATGTCAAGACAGTAAGGCGAAACACGATGGAGTGATTAATGTTATTAATGCACTAACTGCTTCTGTAAAGGAAATGGCATCTAAGAGGGGTATCATTCCATCAAAAAGAATTTCATATCCATACACTCCACTAGAGATCAAGGCGGCTAAGAGAAGGAAAGATACTTACAAGGCATCATTAGGCATCGAAAAAAGCAAAATTGCAATGCCTCTGTCTTTGTCTTACACCGATGTTCAGTGTGCAAGGGCCATAGGAGAGCAGCATGAGTCGAAGAACGTGAATGTACATCACCTGTTCCAACAAATAAACAGGCACATATTTGTTTTAATAGATGATGCATATGCTGAAAATTATCAAACAGATATATACATTTGTTGTAACAGTTGTCTAACCTATTGCATCAGATGCGTTATCTGTTACAACAGATGAGTCTTATATTACAACAGATGGGTCATCTGTTCAAAATTATCGTACTGCTCTGATTTACCTGTTCGAATTTGTCCCAACAGATAATCCATCTGTTGCAATATAAGGCTCTTCTGTTACAACAGATGGATAATCTGTTGTATATCTATATTAGCATTGATAATTCTGGCTTTCCAGGTGGATGTCACAGTAGAAGCCATTGCAGAAGAGCATAATATCACAGTTGATAATCCATCAACTATTTCTAAATAAGAAGAAAAAATAGAGCCTGTCAATTCGGGAGAACATAAGGATTATCCGTTTGAAAGGTTCAACATCTCGAAGGAGGTTCTAAAAAAACTAACACAGTTAATCAACGACTATTCAAAATGGATTACCAAAGGGCTATTAAAGCATCATGCCGGCAGGTACATAAATTAATTTTTAAAGATATTGGTTTATACTATTCTTGTTGTAAGAACTTGACATTAACACACATAAATCATCGTGTAGAAAATAAAATAACGAACGCTAAAAAGTGAATGAATCGAGTCTTGGTTTTGATATGTTTGACTTTGTTATTGCACATCTAGAAATGAAGAATTGGTTCTATTTGATGTCACAGCCCCAAACTTGTTGGAATGATGAGGTTTAAATGCCATACATATTACTATTAATTAATACTTTATTTAATTACATCTGTGTATTAATTTTTCATCCCGTAATCTAAAATATTTGATAATATGTGCAGCACATCGATGTCATTTTTTACTACCTCCGAAAGAAGGCCAAGTTGCAAACACAAAAACAATACAGATACACGACAGACAATTATTTGTACAAAGTTTACATCAATAATGCCTACGATAGGTATTGTCAACAACAACCGGAAGTTTTCGAAAATGAGGAATGCTTAATCAACATCATCAAAGGTTTAAACATTCTGACTGGCTTACCTTGGCATTTGGTCGACGAAGTGTACATCCCAATCAATTGCGGTGATGAATTCCATTGGGTGTTGGCTATCGTCGTTCTAAAAGAGAGGCACATCCGAGTTTATGACTCGATGTCGCGAAGGAGACGTTATGGGACTTCGTCTTAGATACAAAACCTGGCCAAAATATTGCCTACTTACCTTGATATGAGTGGCTTTTTGGATCAAAAGATTTGTACTGATTGGTCGATGATTAAAGCATACCGAAATAAAATGGGTAATCCATTTAATGTACAATATGTTGAAGGAATTGCTTAGCAAACCATTGGTAGCATGTAAGTATAAGTGTCATGATTTAGTTTCATTGCATAAATTTCACAACGCTTGCATGAACTGCAAGATATGGATTATCTATTTTTTTAAAATGTAGGAATTGTAGTCCTTTTGTTGCCGCTTACGCCAAGTATTTGAGCGATGGATTACAAGTACCAAATGATAGACTTAATGCCGGATTACTATTGGTTGGGAGAGAGTTGAGAGAAGCTGTCAAGAGAGAGAGAACGGAGAGAGACTGGTTGATTTGGATTGAAGAGAGGTGTGGGTTCATTTGTATTTTTAAAAAGATTAGAAAGTTTTAAAAATATTAATCAAGTCCATAATTAGCTTAATCAAGTTTCCTAATGATGATTAACCCTTTAAGTTGGTCAATGTCACCAATCCTTCATTCAAGACTTAAAAGACACCTTTCCTTCAATTTTCTCAACATACTAAGACAACAAATACTTGAAGCATTATCTGTATCAGCTCCTTCATTTGATCTTTGGTCTTCAAGGGGGGGAAGATTTTTTCCCAATGAATTGGAAGAAGGGGACAATATCGCTGAGATCATTAAGAAGACTTTAGCTTAATAAGGACCATACCATGTATGAAGATGATCATACTTTAATCACTAAGTCTGCTCCAATTACTCCGCGTGAACTATTTTACTCAGATTTCAATTTAAGGGAAAATCCATGATTTAATCTTTCATGTTCATTGGTTATCTAAGCAATGGTGACTAACACCTCAACTATGGAAGAATAGCTTGCAAGTTTGACTAAGGCGATTGAAAGCCTAACAAAATATATGCAAGATCAGGATAATCAAATTGTCAAGTTGATAGAAAGAGTTAAAAGTGTTATGTAGGGAGACTCAAGCTAAGAATCTGGGAAACGTTCGATGGAACAAGACAAAGGAGATTCATCTACTAAGCAAAGGGATGTTGCTGATGAACTGCAAGTATCTACTGATGGGTTAATCCTAATTCACCAACTAAAGAGCTTTATTATGGGAATCATTAAAGACAAGTACGATGATTCTTCCAAACTATATCTCACATATGCCAAGCCATATACTTCAAGAATTGATGGTTTGAAGATGCTTGCAGATTATCAACCTCTAAAATTTTAACAATTTAATGGTAAAAGAAACCCAAAGCAACATGTTGCATACTTTGTTGACACTTGCAACAATGCTAGAACTTATGAAGATTATCTTGTAAAATAGTTTGTGCGCTTTTTACAAGGAAATGCATTTGATTGGTCTACTGACCTCGAGTCTAGTTCTATTGATAGTTGGGAACAACTCGAACATGAATTTCTCAATTGTTTTTATAACACAAGATATATTATAAGTATAGTTAAACTTACAAATATGCTCCAACGAAAAGATGAATATGTCATTGAGTTTATCAATTGATAGAGGAACGCGAGTCTTAATTGTAAAGACAAGCTTAGTGAGGCTTCTGGGATAGAAATGTGTATTCAAGAAATGCATTGGGGACTTTGCTACATATTTCAAGGCATAAAACCCAAGTCATTTGAAGAACTTGCCACACACGCTCATGATATGGAGTTAAGCATGTTCTCAAGTGGAAATCAAGGACCACCTGTTTACGAGCCCCGAAAAGGAAAAGACAAACTAAAAGTGAAGAAAGGGGGAAATTTTGTGCCAAAATTTGAAAGTAAAGAGGTGATGAATGTTAATACCACAACATTGAGGGTCACCACAAAGCTAAGTAAAAAGCAAAGTATGAAAACCACATCTTTCCAGAATAATGCCAGCAAAAAGTTGACTTTAAAGGAGATACATACAAAAGAGTATCCATTCTTGGACTCAAATGCCCCAACAATTTTTGAAGAACTCCTTTCATATAAATTCTTTGAGTTACTTGAAATGAAGCATCCAGATGAAGCTGGAAGGACTAGTGATCCAAACTACTGCAAATATCATCGGTTGTTGAGTCATCCTATAGAAAAGTATTTTATCTTCAAGGAAAAGGTCATGGACTTGGCCTGCGAAGGAAAGATATTGCTCAAAGATGAGAAAGAAAGTTCAAATCAAGTATCGGTAAATTTTGGTTTACTTGATACCATATTTTTTTACAACTTTATTAAAGTGCATGAACGTGATGATGTCCTAATTCCGACCGCACAAAATATAATTACATTTGGAGACTTGAACCTATCAATGTTAGTAGGCCATTGCCTCTTCCTATTATGAATGAAGTAATAAACCCTAAGAGGAAAGATAGTCAAAAGACCCCAAAACAAAATAACGAAGAAAAATGTGAGAAGGATGAAAATTGAGAAGAATTATCACCCAAAGCCCCGTTACCCAGTAACATTAGAGGAATTCTTGCAAAGTTGGTTTTATGAAGAAATATCTTATATTGGCATCAATGCCTCATGTTGCAATATTGATAAAGAAGAGACAATAATGGGAGAATCATCATTGCCTTTAATCCTTTCAGATAAAGAACCTTTAATACTTTCAGATAAAGAACCCGTTAAGCCTCTTTTTGAAGAAGTGAACACTTGAGATGCAAAGATCACATTCACCGATGATGACCTTTTGTTGGGTGAGACATCACACAATCATCCCTTGTATATGGATAGGTAGTGCGCCAACACAAAGTGAAAAGAATTATGATTGATAATAGTTCTAGAGTTAATATTCTCCCAATTCACACTGTGAAGAAGATTGTAATCTCAATGGAAGAATTATCTGAATGTTGTCTTATGATTCAGGGATTCAATCAAGGGGGTAAAGAGCCATAGGTTCTATCAAAATAGAAGTCAACATGGAAGATATGAGTTCAAACGTATTAATGTATGTGATTGACGCAAAGACCTCATATAACATCTTATTAGGAAGGCCATGGATACATGATAATAAAGTGATCACATCCACCTACCATCAATTCTCTAAGTACTTTGAAAATAGAGTCCAAAAGAAGGTGGTTGCTGACGATGAGCCTTTTACTATAGCAGAAGCCCATTTTGCAGATGCAAAATTTTACTTGAAGAAACACATCCAAAATGAGGTAAATTTAGGTGATGTGGTTCCTATAAGGAAGGTTGACATTGCAAAGAAGAATGATGAGGCAACAGGAAAGGAAAAGTTGGTGGTAGAAAAGAGTATAGTATTTTCTGATGCAAATAAGGTACTTGTGATCAATGCGACATTGTTAAGTAAGAAGGTGACTCCAATTATTCGTTATGTCCCAAAGGAAAAGAATGTTGAAGTACAATCATCTGAATTGCAGCAAAATGCATTAGGAGGGTTGACCTTTCCTATTAAGGAAATTAATATGATCAAGTCACCTTCAAGATCGGGGGAAAGTTTTTTCAAATCATCTAATCTTGATCTACATAACGTATTTCTTGAAAAGCGTATGAATGAGGGTTTTGACCCAAACGCCTATAAGTTATTGGCAAAATCTGGATATAATCTCGATGGATCCTTTAAGCTATGGAAGCTCCTACGTGAAGCACAAGGAGGGCCAAACCATGGTCTAAATCCTACTCAGAGGATGATAATAGAGAAAGGATATACTATCAAATAATCACTTGAAGGTTTGGGTTACAAACAACCATCACTGATCCGTATATCCATAAATAGGGCGTGTATCAACTACATTACCCCTAAGGACAATTTTATAGCATCTAACAAAAGGGTTTCTGTGTTTGATCGGATCACTAACCCAAGTACAAGAACTTCAGTGTTTAATAGATTGGGGCCAATTAAAAAGAAATACAAACACCAAGGAAATGATAGAAGGATGGAAGAATATGTTTATGCTAAAGAGCCTAATTTTCACAAAAGTTGCTCCAGTTTGATTCCTTCTAGAATAAGGCGAGAAATGAAAGTCTTAGTTTTATGTGGAGATGTCCTCAAAGCCAAAAATCATACTATAGTTCATATTAAGAAGTGTGAAGAAGATGTAGAAAGTATAAGATCATCATATCATATCACAATGTGCGACAAGAAGGGTACTCTCCTACATGTGAATATCAAAGATGAGTTCGTTAATATCAACACATATCATCACATATCTTTCAATAATAGTGATCCTCAAGAAGTTGAAGAAGCTAAAGACTCACCACCTCAACTTGAGGAAAGGGTAAAGAACACTATTGATGCATTAAAAGAAGTCAATCTTGGGACTCATGAAGATCGAAGGCCTACGTATATAAGCACCTTACTGGATAAAGATGAAGAAAACAAGTATGTTGAGTTGCGTATGGAGTATAAAGATGTATTTTCTTGGATCTACAAGGAAATGTTAGGATTTGATCCAAAAATTATAGTTCAACACCTTGCTGTGAAGAGAGGTGCTCACTCTATTAAGCAGGCTTAACATTGATTTAGACCTAAATTAGTCCCTTTGATTGAAACTGAAGTTAACAAGCTCATCGAAGTAGGTTTCATCCGAGAAGTCAAGTATCCCTCAAGGATTTCAAGCATAGTACCTATAAAAAAAAGAATGGTCAAATTCGAGTTTGTGTTGGCTTTAGGGATCTTAATAATGCGTGTCCTAAAGATGAATTTCCTCTTATGATACCCGAGCTAATGATTGATGCCATAACTGGATATGAGGCAATATCTTTCATGGATGGTTTATCTGGGTATAATCAGATTCATATGGCACCAAGAGATGAAGAACTCACGGCCTTCCGCACTCCTAAAGGGATATATTGCTACAAAGTAATGCCTTTTGGTTTAAAGAATACTGGTGCTACTTACCAATGAGCTATGCAGAATATTTTTGATGATATTCTTTATAAGAATGTTGAGTGCTACATTGATGACTTAGTGGTGAAATCAAGAAAAAGAGATAACCACCTACATGATCTGAGAATGGTATTCGAACGACTTTGAAGATACCAACTCAAAATGAACCCTTTGATGTGTGATTTTGGAGTTGCTTCTAGAAAGTTCCTTGGCTTTATTGTTCAAAATCATGGGATTGAAATTGATCAAGATAAGGTATATGCTATTTTAAAGATGCCTGAGCCTAAAGATATTCACGAGCTAAAAAGTTTGCAAGGAAAGTTGTCATATCTTAGGAGGTTCATTTTAAACCTAGCTGGGAAGTGTCAACCATTCAGTCGTTTTATGAAAAAAGATATCCCCTTTGAATGGGAACATGCCTGCACCAATGCTTTTGAGAGTATAAAGTATTATCTAATAAAGCCTCCAGTTCTTATAGCTCGCATACCTGGAAAGGATTGATATTGTATATTGCGGCATAAGAAAGATTAGTAGGGGCACTTCTAGCACAAGAAAACCATGAAGGGAAAGAAAATTCTCTTTAATACTTGAGTAGGATGATGACACCAAATGAAATAAAGCATTAGCCTATAGAGAAGTTGTGTTTGGTGTTTGTATTCTCAATTCAGAAAATGAAGCATTACTTTCAAGCTCATATTGTAAGACTCATCTCAAAAGCGAATCCTATCAAGTTTGTCATGTCCAAGCCTATCTTAAGTGATAGACTAGTAAGGTGTTACCTACAATTCCAACAATTTGAAATTGTATATATCTCTCAAAAGGCAGTGAAAGGACAAGTGTTGGCAGATTTCTTGGCCGACCATCCAATTCCATAAAATTAGAATTTATCTGATGAACAACCTAATGAAGATGTTATGTTTGTAGAAGTCCAATCTCCTTGGAAGATGTACTTTGATGGCGCTACACATCATGGGAGAGATGGTGTTGGAGTAGTGTTTATCACTCCCAATGGGGAAGTTTTTCCATAGTCCTTCACTTTAACACAATGTTGCTCTAATAATATCATTGAATATCAAGCGCTCATACTTAGACTCAAAATGGTTATCAATATGAAACAATTACAATTGCAAGTCTTTGGAGATTCCAAGTTAGTGATCAATCATGTTTTGGGTCATTACGAGGTCAAAAAACCTGAGTTGCTTCCTTATTATGATTACACTCAGAAGTTCATAAGTTGGCTTGAAGAGATTACCATTCAACATGTACCTAGGATGAAAAACAAAAGGGCTGATGCATTAGTAACTTTAGCTTCTGCATTAGTATCTCTAGATAAAATGCAAGTCATCATTTGAAAAAGATGGGTAGTACTACCAAATGAAAATGTAGAGGAAGTTGAACAAGTTATCACTGTCTCTGAGGCCGAGATTGATGACTGGCAGCAACCAATAATTGATTACTTGTGTTATGAAATTTTACCAGAAAGCCCTCAAAAGAGAATAGAAATCCGATGATGAGCCCCTTGCTTTCTTTACTATAAAGGTACACTCTATGGGCGATTATTTAATGGAGTACTCTTAAATTATTTAGGCACAGATGAGTCTGTTCAAGCTATGCAAGAAGCTCATTCTGGAGTGTATGGAGCGCATCAGTCTGGGCCTAAGCTTTATTTTCATATAAAAAGGATGGGTTACTCTCGGCAGACTATGGTGAAAGATTTCTTAGATTATGCTCGAAGGTGTAAAGCTTGTCCATTTCATGCAAATTTCATACATCAAGCCCCAGAGGTATTACACCCGACTGTTGCTTCATGGCCTTTTGAGGCATGGGGATTGGATATTGTTGGACCATTATCGAATTCTTCTGGCGGACATTTGTACGTCCTAGCTGCAACTGATTATCTTTCAAAATGGGCTCAAGCTATTTCTTTAAAAAAAAAAGTAAAGAAAGAGAATGTGGTAAACTTCATTCGAGTCAATATCTATCGCTTTAGCATTCCTAGATACATACTGATGAATAATGGTAAACCATTTGATAATAATTTGATGACCAAGATATGTAATTTTTTTGGCTTCAAGCAACGCAACTCCTCTATGTATTATGTTGTTGCCAATGGCCTTGCTGAAGCATTCAACAAGAGATTGTAACTTGTTGAAGAAGGTCGTTTCAAAATCTAAAAGAAATTGGTGTGATAGGATGGAAGAAGCTCTTTGGGCATATAGAACAATGTATCTCACTCCAACATAGACAACTACTTATTCACTTGTTTATGGAGTTGAAGCAGTTTTGCCACTTGAGTGTCAAATCCCATCATTGCGGCTTGCTATTCAAGAAGAACATACTGATGAAGAAAACACTCGGTTACACTTTGAATAATTGGAGGCTTTGGATAAAAAGAGGCTAGATGCTCAACAAAACCTGGTATGTTATCAATCCCGCCTGTCACGATCTTTTAATAAGAAAATCCGCCTTAGATACTTTCAAGTAGGTGACCAAGTTCTTGTTGTAAGAAGGACCATTATCACCTCTCGTCGATCTGGAAGCAAGTTCTCAGCTTAGTGGGATGGGCTATATGTCGTACAAGAAGTATACTCAAGTGGTGCTTACAAACTTGTTGACTCAAAAGGTTTGCATAGTAGCCCCATCAATGGAAAGCTCATAAAGAGATACTATCCTTGAAGAAAAGAAGAATGTTCCTTAAGGCACGAGCCTAAACTACATGTTACTCATGGCCCACAAGAGTATAAACTGTGTACGGCCCATAAAAAAAAGAGTCCACTAGGTTGAAAATCTCAAAAGAGATGGCCTAGGCAAAAGTTAGGACACACACGAAAAAAAAGTAAATTTATTGCTCCTTCAGAACTACGTTATCACTTGATCCTCTTCACTAAGGTACGTAGGTGCTTAGAGTTTCATTCTAAGTTCAATCTCATAAAAAAAATCATAGTTCGATCATTCACATCCCGAGTTATGAGTTTTCTATCACAAGACGTGCAAAGCTGAAAAGTCGAGAAAAGCAGAATCGACGCTGACTTCAAAATATTATCTAGAACGATCCAAATGCTCTAAAATTCTAAATTTTGGACATGTTTTATATTTGGAAGTCTATTTTATGTGGGATTAAGCAAATTTTGATTTAGGTACTCCTACACCAAGATGTAATATTTTTGGTGTAGTCGCGTAAAACTGAAAATGTCTGTCTGGCAGCATATGAACTTGACTTCAAATACTTTTTAGAACGATCCAAATGCTATAAAATCTTAAATTTTGGATATGTTTTAGATTTGGAAGTCTAGTTTATGTGGGATTAATCATATTTTTATTTAGGTACTCCTACATCAAGATATAATATTTTTGGTGTAGTCGCGCAAACCTGAAAATGCCTGTCTGACAGCATGTGAACTTAACTTCAAAATACTTTTTAGAACGATCCAAATACTCTAAAATCTTGAGTTTTGAATATGTTTTAGATTTGGAAGGCTAGTTTATGTGGAATAACACAAATTTGGATTTCAATACTCCTACATCAACATATAATATTTTTCTTTTAGTCACGTAAACCTGAAAATATCTGTCTGTCAGCATGTGAACTTGACTTCAAAATACTTTTTAGAACGATTCAAATGCTCTAAAATATCGAATTTTGGATATGTTTTAGATTTGGACGTCTAGTTCAAGTATTATTAATCGGATTTCAATTTCGATACTTCTACATCAAGATACAATCTTTTTTGGTGTAGTCACGCAAATCTGAAAATGTTTGTCTGAGGGCATTTAAATTTGACTTCAAAATATTATTTGGAACAACCCAAATGCTCTAAAATTCTGAATTATAGGTATGTTTTAAATCAAGAAGTCTGATTTTTGAAAAAAATCAAGTAGCTCATAATTTTGGTATTCTCGTCTCCAAATACAAATTTTCTATCTTAAAGTCACAAGTTGTTGAACAACCAAACTTGTCTCAAGTGGAGGCTTAGTACAATATCATCGATGCAGCATAAGTAAACGATTTTGGGAGCTAAAAAGCAAAAGAAGTATTGAAAAGAGTGTGTAATATAAAGCTAAGTGGAAAGAGTTTATTAATGTTACTGAATTCAACTAATCAGACAAAACAGAAGGAAAGAAAGCAAAAAGGTTTAAAAATAAAGATTGACATCTCCTAAAGCTAGTCTAAACACAACTCATAATTAACTAAATCCTAGAGAGAATCCTCTAATACTTGCTTCTTCTGTTCAACATCATTCGAGGCATTTTGAGTTGTCAAGAAAATGTCAGCACACTTGGTGAACTTTTCATCGGCAGCGGAAACTTTGGATTCAATTTCCTTAACTTCTTCTTTGGCGGCATATCGGAGAGCTTTCAACTTCTTTACCTTCTTTCTTGCCTTCTCAAGAGATTGGAAAGCAGTAGATAGTTATTCAGATTTCTCATCTCTTTCCTTCACCATAAGTTCAAGATGCTCCTTAGCCTTTATATTATGACTCTGACTTTTCAATTTCTTCGGCCTTATCAATAAGGGTCAATCATTCTTGGTCATAGGAAGTGGCAAGGTCAAAGAAAGACTCTAATAAATTCTGTAAATGAGAAATATCTACACCTATTCCGTTCATATCTTTAAGTACTACTTGGACCTCATCTGCAAAAGAAGAAGCACGGTCCGCAGTAAGACCTCCTAATTTGGTGTGAATGTTGACCCGAGCTTTTATAACAAATTCCCTTTTTAGCTCTGAGATAACCTTCCTTCCATAAAAAATGAACATGGATATTGCTGGTTGTTTATGGAAATTTGAGTCTGTACTTTCTTTAGCTTTCACAATGGGGGTAGAAGTAACCTCTACCTCAAATTTTGAGGCAGAATATGCTTTATAGAGTCTATTCCAACGATAGATTCGCCACTAGCTTGTGGTCTACCATAATTGGGAGCATCCAGTATGTTGATATTTTTCGGCTGTAAAATAATAATTAGTGAAATAATTTGATAACCATAGAATAGAGGAGAAATCTTAAATCATTACCTCTTTGATAGCTGTCAGTATCCTTGAAGAACTAATATTATCACCAGAAATCTCTGCCACGCGCAAACTAGCATTTGATGGTTCTTCTAAGGATGGTCTCACTTTTTTCTAACAATGATCTCCATGGCTGCTAGCACTATCATCTTTAGATAGCCGCTTGTTGGGAGCTTGATGAGGCGGGATTGACATTTGTTCTTCTTGATCTTTTTCATGCAGAGGTTTCTTAATCTCTTCTATGACTTCTTTGGACTGCAAAATGAGAGGCTTGTGCACAACTAATCCCTCTTTCTCACATTCTTGAAGGGCGTCAATGCTAGGCCCCACGACACTCACTAGAAATTGTATGTGATCTTCTAGAACTCTCCCCTGCACCTTTTCCCACCAAACTTTATAATTGGACGATGAGAATGTCTTTAAGTTGGTATTACTTGAGGAAAATATAGCCTTTACCATGATTTAGCCAATACATAAATGCGTGCAAGTCTCAGTCCATCTCCTAACGAAGCCTCTGAAAAATCTTGGTCTAGTAAGCTACGGGAATCTTGAAAAAAAAATGAATTGGAGGCTAAATCTATAGAGACTGTAAGGCTCAATAATAAAGGCATTCCCATCCCTTAAAGCAAGATAGTTAGAGTGAATGCTCATGAAAAATTCGACTGAAATTCCTTGTCATTTCCATCATCGCGGTAGTGATAGGCTTGAGGCCTCTCGAGCAATGTGCCATCCCAATTAATGGTTCCTCTTCCATGTATATATTTTCTCGCTTCTTCATTAACGTAGTACCTAGAAGAACCTTTGCCAGAATATCCGACCATAAGGGGATCGCTTGGTCCATCTTTCAAAGGAAAATGAGTATTGAAGTAGCGGGCCAACCAACCGTATACGTAATAAACTGGGAAGCATGCCCGAACAAGATTAAGCCGTGGGCATTCTAATTTTGTGTTTAGCCACCTATAGATACTAGCTAAGATCGAAATCGCAAGGCTAACTCTTCGTCCACTTGCTAAGTGACAAACAACTCTAAAAACTCTAGGACGTATAACATCTCCTTCCTTCGAAGGAAACACAAACACACACAACCAGCAGGATAAAAAGGCAGCTAAGTATGTATCATCTTTCTTATAACTCTTAAATCCTAGCTTATGAAATAAACCTTCTTCTTTAGATGACTAATTACCTGCCTTGTCTAGCTTTCCAGTCATGTTATGAGATGATTTCAGATGAATGGATTTCTTTTCTCTTCTCAGCGGAGGTGGATCATATTTAAAGCTTTCTTACACCAAAATCATATCCATTTGCTCATGGTAACACTCGTATTATCACTAGTCCCTTCACATAGCTGATGGAAGGCATCGAGTAGATCTTCATAAGTTTCAGGAAGGAACCTTTTCCCCTTATCATAAGTGTCTATAAGTTCTGTAACATCCGTCACAACTTTTTCATAAAGACTTCTTGTTATCAAAAGACCTCCAATGGTGTGTAACCCAAAGGCACGGGGACATTTCTCCAACTGAGGTAAGCAACGTATTCGTAATAGAGCACCAAGATTCACAGAAGGCCTATAAGATATTTGTATTATGGTTATAAGTAAAGAGTGAACCATATACAACATAGTAAATCCTTGCATCCTTTAAAGTCTGGTAGCTCCTACTAAGAACATCTTCAGCCCATTCCCAATAGCCAGGAATGTAGTGAAACTCGCCATTAAGCTGAAAATTTTTACCCCACCTATTCTATCCATTTATGATTCTTCATCTCAAGTATGGCAAAGTACTAGTAATATTCTTAGTATGATGATTGGAAGAGCGAAGTACCCATTTCTTAGGTGGAAGGCTATGTAATTCAAGAGTCCATTGGTCCAAACCAAGTATATTTTCCAAAGGTGGCCACAGAGCAACATATTGTCCAGCCAATGACATACCAATAAATAGCTTTGTCTTCACCTCGTTATCCTTTTGATCGGATATTATAAGATATCATGGCTCAGAGAAAGAAGATGCTGAATCTATAAAGTAAACCATGATTTAAACTGCAAAAAAAAGAGTATTTCATTAGCAATTACTCGATAGTTCAATAATTATGAATTATGAACTACAAATTCAAATATGATCAACTTCAATTAAGTATTGATCATATAAAGTTGTTGAATTGAACAGTGTGATGCTTTCAATCTAGATAGTGTAAAATGGTTGCCTCAACTAATGTAAGGTTTTTGGCTTAAGCAGTGTAAAAAAAATCTCAGTCGCAGACCATGTAAAGTCTATCATAGACAGTGCGAAGTCTTTGGCTTAAATAAGGAAATATTTTTGGCTCAGAGTGTGTAAAATCTTCGCCTGAGGCAACATAAAGTCTTTGGCTCAGACGGTATAAAAGTCTTAGCAGCAGACTATGTAAAATCTCTGCCTTAGACGGTATACAATCTTTGACTCAAATAAGGTGACACTTATGACGCCCTCAGACGGTGTAAAAGACTTAGCCGTAGACTGTAAAGTATCTGTCTTAGACAGTATACAAGTATTTGTCTCAAATAAGGCGACACTTGCGACGCCCTCAGACGGTGTAAAAGTCTAGGCCGTAGACTATATAAAGTATCTATCTTAGACGGTGTACAGTCTTTTGCTCAAATAAGATGACACCTATGATATATTCTGCTCAAATATTATGTATTTCTAAAGCCTTAAATTTATGATGTTGGAGCAAAGATATTAAGCATATTCCTTCACACCATAAGATCGGCAGGTGGTGTTGTGGTAAAGCTTTCAAGTTATGACATTCGAAAATGAGGTGACAACAGACGAATAAAAAAAAGAAAAAAAATTGTCTCAATGTTGATATGCTCAATGTTGATAAATTAAATAACAATGCAGTATATAAAGTACTGTTAGTTTTAAAAAAAAAAAAAAAAAAAAAAAAAAAGGTCTGCATGTAACCACAAAGCAATATTTTTTTCCTTTCTTTTCCTTTGTTTACTTTTAAAAAAAGTCAAAAAGGGGGTCTACTACTGTACATGATTCCTTGTCCTTTTTTTCTTTCTAAAAGTATTATTGTACTTCTTTTCTTGATAGCAGTCGAAGAAAAAAAAAAAGGAAAGTAAGTGCACAACTTACTTAATAAACGTGAATATTTCTCTGAGATGCTCCATAATTGAGTTGAGCAAAAAATATATGTATATATTTTTTATGAGAACTCAATTCTTGAGACTGCTATTCATAGAGGGGATAAATATTAGTCTCCTAATGCAACACAAATTCAGTATTGATAAACCAAATATTTTTGAGAAAAGGACAAAATATTTTCTTTCCTATCAAAATCTCATAAAGTTTATCAAGAACTTTAAAGATAATGGTCCAAAAATGTGGACCCCCACTTTACAAACAGTAAATTATCATTTCACTACTAGTGAAATTTTTGCACGTGAAAGTTTTCAACATGGATATTTATTTACTCCCTCCATATTATTTTATGTGATATACTTTTATCATAAACGGAGTTCAAAGATAATATTCTTGTGGAATGTTGTGACTACTTGGAACCAAAAAAAAACAAGTATTTACTACGTACAAGACTATCAAAACAAAATACCGTTGTCTTAATTGTATTTCAAGTCTAGTCCACTGATTTAAAAAAAAAAATTGAATTTGTCAAGTCTTCAAGTAGGGGAATTTGTGAGCATTGAAATTTTATTTAAGTTCATATATTTATTTGGACTATATTAAATTCAAGAAAATAGATCAAATAATATGACTAATATGATTGAATTAATCATCTAATCTCAAATATATGAGGTTAATTTACTATGAGGTGGCAATCCATGTTAATGAAATGAGCCACTAACAACATGACATATGTCAATATTATGTGGCAATCCAAGATGAATGAAATGAGCACTAAAAACATGACATATGTCAATATTATGTTGCAATCTAAGATAAATGAAATGAGCCACTAAAAACATGACATATGTCAATATTATGTGGCAATCTAAGTTATATGAAATGAGCCACTAAAAGTATGACACGTGTCGATATTATGTGGCAACCTAAATTAAATAAAATGAGCCACTAAAATCATGTCACGTGTGCAGGTGACATGTTCTAGCCAATCAAATTAGAGCTTTTCACCAAAAAAATATGATTTGTCAATTTTAAACCAACCAATCAAATCACACGATTGTCTTGCTCCTCCAACTATAAATAGGGGTCCTCATAACTCACAAAAGGAGTATTTTGGAAAAACAAGAAGCAAGAAGAGAGCTCGTGGATCAAAACTCATAATTTCTCTGCAAGTTATAAGTTTCAAGCTATCAAGCTCAAGATCAAGTTCAAGATCAAGAACAAAGGAAATTTTGTTCAAGATCAAGTTACTTATTCATTGTTCGTGGCAACCATCCAAGTGTTTGTGACGAATTAACATCCAAATTCAAGTTCGAAGACGAAGATTCAAGATCAAGCTACTCAAGCCCTTGAATTCAAATCACGTTCAAGTCCAAGTTCATATTACTTTGAAGAATCAGGGGATTATCTTAGAGATTGTAACACTTACTATATTTGAAATCAACTATTGCATATTGTTGCTTCAATTTTTCTGTCTCGATTATTATTTTCTTGACTTAGAAAAATTTGTCGTCTACATAATCTCAAAGTGATTTTATAAAATTAATTTTATAGAAATGAGTTACACACACGAGATGCGTACCCTAAACTAGTATTTCTAAACAACTCCATACTTATTTATGTTTCAACTTTTATTTTTTTTTCTCTTTTTTATTTTACTTTAATTTTTATCGTTTCTTTTCTCTCTCTTAGTTTTTCTCAATCCCTACTTTTTTTCCTCTCAACTTATTTTTTTTTTTAAAATCTCATTTTTATTTTACTTTGATTTTTATTTTTTTATTTTTCTTTTTAGTTTTTCTCAACTCTTATTTTTTTTCTTTTTAAATTTTTCTCAATATTCATTTTTATTTTGTCTCTTTTTTTGTTTTTTCTCAACCTTTATTTTTTTTCTCCCTTCAGCTTCTATATTTTCTTTATTTTTTATTATTATTTTTTTATTTTTTTTAAAAAACATTTTTCTTCTTTTTCCATTGTTTTTATTACTTTTTTCTTTTCTTGATTTCTTACAATCAAATTACGCCCCATAAGCAAGAGTTGATACTACCACATTGTAGAAACAAGACTTATGACTTTCAAACATGAAGTTACGTTTCGTGGGCAAAAGTTGATGCCATCACATTATATTTTGATTTATGAGATGCTGTATAACTCTTACCTTAGAGGCCACTCAAGGAGTTTCAAACAATAAATTATGCCCCACGGGCAAGAGTTGACTCTACCACGTTATGTTTTCATTTATGAGATGTTCTACAACTCTTGCCTTAGAGGCAAGACTTAGCTCAAGGACTTTCAAACAACAAATTATGCCCCACGGATAAGAGTTGACACCACCACTTTATGTCTTCATTTATGAGATGTTCTACGACCTTCTCTTAGAGGTAAGACTTAGCTCAAGGACTTTCAAATAATAAATTATATCCTACGGTCAAAAGTTGATACTACCACGTCATGTCTTCATTTATGAGATGTTCTACAACGCTTGTCTTAGAAGCAAAACTTAGATCAAGGATTTTCATACAATAAATTATGTACCACGGGCAAGAGTTGACACTACCACATTATTTCGTTATTTATGAGATGTTCTACAACTCGTGCCTTAAGGGCATGACTTATCCCAAAAATTTTCGAACAAGTTACGTACATTGGGCAAAATTCAACACTAACACATTGTATATTTTACTTATGAAATGATCTATAACTCTTGTCTTAGAAGTATGACTCAGCCCAAGGACCATCAAACAACAAGTTATGCCCTATGGGCAAGAGTTGACACCACCCCAGTGTGTACTGATTTATGAGATGCTTCATAACTCTTTTCTTAGAGGCAAGACTTAGACCAACGGCTTTCAAGCAATAATTTATGCCCTATGGGCAAGAGTTGACCTTACGATATTAAGTTTTAATTTATGAAATATTCTATGACTCTTGCCTTCAAGGTAAGAATTAACCCAAGAACTTTCAAACAATAAGTTTCGCCTCATGTGTAAGAGTTGGCACTATTACATTATGTTTTGATTTATAAGATGTTCTATAACTCTTGCATTAGAGGCAAGACTTAGCCCAAGAAATTTTAAACAACAAGTTACGCTCCATGGACAAGATTTGTTACTATCACATTGTGTCTTAATTTATGAGATGTTTTATAAATCAAGAACTTTCAAACAATAAGTTATGCCCCATAGGTAAGAGTTGACACTACCATATTATGTCTTGATTTATGAAATGCTCTATAACTCTTGCCTTAGAGACATGAATTAGTCTAAGGACTTTCAAACAACAAGTTACGCCCCATGGACAAGAGTTGACACTACCACATCGTGTCTTGATTTATGAGATATTCTATAACTCTTGCCTTAGAGGCAAGATTTAGCTGATAAGTTATGCTCTATGGACAAGAGTTGACAGTATCATATTGTGTCTTGATTTTTGTGATGCTCTATAACTCTTGTCTTAGAAGCAAGACTTAACTCAGGGATTTCCAAACAACAAGTTATGTTCCACAAGCAAAACTTGAAAGTACCACATTCTATTTTGATTTATGAGTTGTTCTATAATTTTCACCTTAGAGGCAAGACTTATCCCAAAGGACTTCCTAACAACAAGTCATACCCTTAAATTTTCTTTGATATAAAAAAAAATCTTTGCGGATTATCCAACTTTTAATTTATTAGCAAAATATAATAGAAGTTGAGGGAAAAAAAAGCAAACAAAATAGAGAAAAAAGACAAAAAAAAATAAAGGTTAAGAAAAAAGAGAAGAATAAATAGCAAAAAAATTGAGAAAAACAAACATGAGAATAAAAAAATAAAAATAAAGTTTGAGAAAAATGAAAAAGAAAAAATGAGAAATGATAAAAACAAAATAAAAATAAAATTTGAGACCAGTGAATTAAAGAGAGAGAGAGAAATGAAGAAATATATAATGTTTGAGAAAAAAGAAAAGGAGAAAAAACAATAAAAGAAAAATAAAAGTTGAGACAAATGAATTAAAACAACAAAAAAATAAAAGTTAAGGTAAAAAATAATTTTATAAAAATTAAATAGAAATTGAAAAACAAATGAAAATAAAAAGTATAAAAATATTAGAGGCTTAGAGGGGTAAAAATGTACTTATACTATACATAAAAGCAAACGAAGGTTAGTCTTTAAAGACTTTTCTTATGGAGGTCAAAAATCCAAAACACCCACTATTAGCGTCATTCCTTGTAATTTCCTGCTTTTAATGAAGGGTAAACAGTTCAAACAACATTTTTAAGACCCTTCACACTTCTAATATACTAGTTTAGTGGACGTGCTTTGCACGTGTATCTCGCATCAATTAATAAAATTATTATAAAATATAAATTTGAAGTTAACATAAATGTTATATATATATATATATATATATATATATATATATATATATATATATATATTTAAATGATATGAAGAAATATTGTGTAAAACAAATGCAAGATTCATTAAATGATAAAAATAAATGTTACTACATAAAGAGGTAAATGTTACAACATACTCCCTCCATTTCTTTTTAAGTGCTATACCCCTGTTCAAATCACCAAGATCATTAATTGAGAGAAAATTAGGGGGTGTGCCCAACCTAAATTTAATTAGGGATACATTAGTAAAAGTACTTTGAATCATATTGAAGTAAGAGATTTATTAAGGGATGTGCCCAATCAAAATACACCATTAAAAAAGAATGGAGGTAAACTAAATTCTTGATGTATGTACTTTTGGTCACTTGGATTGCTCTATCATAATCAAAA
The DNA here is from genome assembly GCF_002878395.1 of Capsicum annuum. Lineage (NCBI taxonomy): Eukaryota > Viridiplantae > Streptophyta > Magnoliopsida > Solanales > Solanaceae > Capsicum > Capsicum annuum. The sequence goes on from NC_061114.1 coordinate 22,411,558, forward strand.
CATCTCACATAATATATTTTCATAGATGAAATTGTTAGTGTTGGTACCTTTTATAGCTTTTGTTGCTATATCATAATCAAAGCTCTTGTTGTTGATATAGATATTAAACATGGTACTACATTTCTTGTTTAGAAAATCACTGAAAAAAATAAAAATTTGAGGCAAACTTACAAATATTATGATTCAATAGTTATGCCATCAATCTCAAGACAATTTTTAATATAATCTTATATGTGGAGTTTGTGGAGGATAGAAAAACATACATTATCACCACCTTTGTAGGCTAGAGAGATTGTTTTCGATAAACCCTTAGCTAACTTTCAAAAATTATGATTCAATAGTTATACCTTCAATCTCAAGATAATTTTCAATATAATCTCTCAAGATAATTTTCAATATAATCTCATATATGAAGTCTGTGGAGGGTAGAATACATATCTTATCACTACCTTTATAGAATAGAGACACACGGCTCAAAACTAGGTAACCTGCGACTCTTCAACTATCTTATGTACTTTGAGACCTTTAAATAAAAAATACTAATGAATGGTGCTCACTTCTTAGGCTCACGCTTGTCTATAAGGAAATAACAAAGAAAACAGAGTTAAAGAAACGCAACAAAACTTACATAGGCTACAGAATTTATGATACATAATTATGTATATGTATTTTTTCATAATCGATACGAAAAATTTAACTGCATGTGTCATACATTTAATCTAATGTGTGAAACTCAATTTTGTGAAACAAAAAAAATATTTCAAATCATACATTGTATTGTGTTATACAAATAATCACCTAATATCAGTTGTGAGCCACATAGCAAAAAAAGAAAGGAACGGAGAACCAACTTAAATAACATCCATGTCAATTTGTCAAGTCTGAATAAAGGAGATTTCTAGCCTTTGGAATTAAGTTGCAATGAATTTTTTTTTTAGGTGGCTAATGATGAGCATTAGGTCAAAATATTAATTTTACATGACGATTTAATTTACACACAAAAAGCGGAAGGTTACAACATATAAATCAGAGGATATCTTTAATGGTTACGGCAGATTTATCACTAATATTAACAAAAGAAAAAATTTAGATATTAAAGAAAGTGATAATGGTGCATATACCATTTGACATTAATAGAGTTAGCTGTCAATCTTCTTTAGCAACTAATTTAACAATATAGATAATGTTTTAAGACACATTGTTTCTCATATCTTTTGTTTAAAAAAAACAATGCATATTCAAGTATAAAAAGGAGTGAAAAACTTATGTAAAAGTTAGTTAAGTGATGAGGATGAGCATGGACATCAAGACCAAGTGGTAGTAGAAAGATCAATTGGAATACTCGGAGATTTTAGTAAAGGCCTAGGGCGTTGTGCCTTGTAATTTCGTGCGTTCTTTGGTAAGGTTAGATTTTTCTTTGTAAGTGTGATATTTTTAGGTTTTAAACGTGTAGCACTTTGAAGCTATACAAATCCAACTCGATATAGCATGCTCGAATTTCTTTCAATGAATCAACCCTATAATAAGACTACATAAATCTCAAACAATATATCTACGTTTAATATGAAGTAAAATATTGTAGCATGTAAGCTTACTCAAAATCTACGTGACTGGTAGGCTTCATAACTCTTTATATACTCCCTCTATTCCTTTTTAATTACTCTCCTCGTTTTAAGTTTCAAAATTAAATTATATTAGATTAATTTAATTTTTTAAAATTTAAAATTTAGATATTCAAAAATTACATGTAAAATACTATGAATTACAATTTTTTTTTTCAATTTGATTAATAAATACATCTTAATATGTTCATCAAAGTTTATATCTTTTGACTCTAAAAAAACGAGTAATTAAAAGGGAATGAAGGGAGTAATAAATAAGAGATATTATATAATCTTACTCCAGTTAAACTAAAACTTTTTTAATATTATTACGAATCTTAAAATCCTTGCATGAACAAATTGCAACTTACCAATTATGTCCTTTTTGATATTTACTTTAATATCTCTCGCCCTTCCTCTATGTGTAATTTTCTAGTGATGCTAAAGAGAAA
>NC_061114.1:22416610-22463014 GCF_002878395.1 Capsicum annuum
TCCTTTCACCCTTGTGCCCAAAAGCTTATTTAAACTACAATTCTCTGTAATTTATGAGATTTTACATGAGATAGAAGTGGGGTTTTTCACCATTGTTATTGGTTGCAAGCTTTTAATGTTTCCCTTGAATTGAGAGTCTAATGGCATGATTTTTACATGTTTTCTTGAGAAATTGCAGCTGGGTCTATACCCCATGATTTTAATCCTTGACAAATTAATAGTTGAAATGTTTGAAACATTGAAGTATATGAGTATGTTGAGATTTTGAAATAAATTGCTAAAATTTCTAGATTTCTACATGAGTTATGAATCTATATGCTATCTATTATGCTTTTGATGAGTTTTAACTTGAGATTGAATTATGGGTTATTAAGCCCTACTTGAGACTTGAGATTTTATGAACTCTTGTGTTATATTCACCCATGATTTGAGTATTCTGAGACTGTTGAGAAATGTTTTGACCTAATGGTCATTGAGTTTTGAAATCTACTCTACTATATGAGATTACAGATTTGATTATTAGGTTCTTATTGAACCATGAGATTATTCCAAAGTGAATTTTCATGAGATGAGCGAGATAAACTAAAGGGAGTAGTATTTAGCACCAAGAGGATAAGTTACTACAGTTTCTTACCCCAAAACTACGTGCCACTGTAGGTTGGGCCTGAGGCTGAGTTTATAATTATCATTGGGCCTAAGGCCGAGTTGATACTGGCCCCGAGGCCAAATTTGTTTAGTGATCACTGGACCTAGGTTATACTCCCGGGCAAGAGTATGACGCCTCTCCCCAACGTGAGGTCTCTTTCTTAGAAGGATAAAACGTTGGACTCCATGTAGTTCCCATAGTTTATGTCGGTTAAGAGAAACTCCCTAAACTAAGGTATTTTCCATTGAGATAAGATATTTTCCTTTAAAACTAAAATACTTTTCCTTGATATGAGTATTTTCCCTAAAGCTTGAAATGAGATATTTTCTTAACGTAAATGAAATGCCTTCAAGTATGTTCCAAAGTTATATGATTTCGAATTCCAAGTATTTGAGTTCAAAAGAGTTATGAGTTCTTGAGTATTGAAGAAGTTTTACTCTCCATGAGACATATGCATGAGTTGAAAGTATTGCTTAAAGTTTCCTTTATCCTAGAGTAATGAGAATAAGAGAAGAGTACAAATTTCAAAGCTGAAAGTATAATGACTCACAAGATTGTGTTACATGTTCCATTTTACATGATTCATGAGCTTCGCATTTTATACTTATCCAAGCCATGTGAGTCATTACTTATTACATGCATGATTTGATTAAAGAGTATTGATATTGTTTTATATAAATGTATGCACCCCCATATGCTCAGTACATTTTCAAGTGTTGATCCACATATACGTCTATGTGCTACATTGTCTTATAATGTAGGTTCAAGTGCTCAGTCCCAACCTCATCAGTAATTTTTGAGTACCTCTATCTACATTTCTATAGTGGTGAGTCTTCATGGTTCGAGGACCTATATTTAGATTTTTCCATATTTTGAGAGAGTATATTATTATTTCCAGTTCATTTTGAGTCGGTTGGGGACCTGTCCTAATGACTCTCTAGTTCATAGATTAGTAGAGGCTTTGTCAGACTAGTTATCAGATTGTGGTTATGTTGAGGTTTTCGATATTGCTTGGTCATTTGGACCAAGCATTTTCTCCGTATTTCCTTTCATATGATATGACTATGCTAGTGTTTGAATTATTTCATCTTGAAATGAGTGTTATTAGTGGAAACAGGCTCAAAAGGTTAGCTTGGGGCTACTTGTAGCATTAAGCACCGTGTGACGTCCCGAGAGGCAATTTTGAGTTGTTACAAACTTGGTATCAAAGCCTAGGGTTTTTTAAGGAGTCCTAGGGAGTCTGACAAGCCATATTGAGTAGAGTTTTGACCATCGATGTGTAGCGAGCCACATCTATGAGCAAGAGGCTACAAGATATTTTAGGAAAAGTTATTTCTTTTTTTTTTTCAGATTCTATGATGCCTACAGTTGTCCCTCTCATCTAATAATTTATCCTATTCTATTTCAGAAAATGCCTCTCCGAAGAGCGAATGCTCGTAGGAACGATAATGAGCAACCCCTACATGTTGATCCTTTGAATAAGACCATGTCTCATGCAGAGTTTTGGGTGGCCTTTCAGGCATTAGCCCAAGCAGTCACCGTCAATGTTCGGGCCAATAACCAGGCCATAATTGTTAATCAGCAGAAAGGTGATGTAGCCGCAGCTAGGATTCGTGATTTTATGCAGATGAATCCATCAAAGTTTTATAAGTCCAAGGTAGGTGAGGACCTACAGTTGTACCTGGAGGAGGTGAGAAAGATCATGCAGGTGATGCATATTTCTATGGAAGAAAGTATTTAGTTGGCGTCTTACAGGTTGAACGACATAGCTTATGGCTGGGTTGTATTATGGAGGAAGGGTAGAGGTAAGGATGCTACTCTTATGACTTGGCAGGTGTTCCAAGATATATTCTTAGATAAGTTCTTTCCGCTTGAGATAAGGAAGGCAAAGATTGGGGCATTTATGAACTTGAGGCAGGGCTCCATGACTGTTAAAGAGTACTGCTTGAAGTTCAATCAGTTGGCCAAGTATGCTCTTGATTTGATTTCTAACACCCGGGCTAGTATGAGCAAGTTCGTGACCAGTGTTTCTGGGTTGGTACCAAAGGAGTATAGGACTGCGATGCTGCATAGGAATATGGATCTGGCTAGGTTGATGACACATGCCTAGCAGATAGATGTGGATAAGATTAAGGAGAGAGATCGAGTGATGGGTAACAAGAGGGCTAGATCTGAGCAACATGGGTTTAGCCAGCCTAGGTTTCATAGAGGGAACCACCCTCAGTTTCAGAGGCATTCGTCTATACCAACGCCTTCATCAGCTAGTGCTCCCGCGCCTAGAAGCAGGCAGGAGCAAGGGGATAGACCTTTATGTCTAGGCCGCAGAACAGTGTTGGTAACAGGCCTCGCTATCCTCTTTGTGCTAAGTATGGTAGGAGTCATCTCGGAGAGTGTTGTGTAGATCTGAGGGGTTATTTTGGTTGTGTCAAGCAGGGCCACAGACTTAGATATTGTCCTCATGCTAGATAGGGGAACAGAGATGTCCAATCTTAGGCACAGTCTACTAGTGCACCAGCTCATGTACCTCGTCCTGCCCCTGCTCAGGGCACTTCATCTAGCACTGCTGGCGGTCAGAGCCAGAACAGATTCTATGTCTTACCATCCCATCAGAAGCAGGAAACCATCTCGATGTTGTTACCGGTATGCTCCGTGTCTTTTGCTTTGATGACTATGTATTATTGGATCCCAGGTCAAGTCTCTTTTATATGACCCCACTTGTAGTTGTGAATTTCAAAATGAGTCCCGAAAAGATTTCTGTGCCCTTCCTAGTTTCTACACCCGTAGGGAAGTCAGTTGTTGCTAAACAAGTGTATAGAGATTGTCCAGTTACTCTTCTTCATAGAGTCATACTTGCTGATTTGATAGAGTTAGACATGGTGGATTTTAACCTTATTCTGGGTATGGATTGGCTTTATTCTTGTTATGCATCTATTGACTGTCATACCCGTGTGGTCAAGTTTTAGTTTCTTGATGAACTAGCTTTTGAGTGGTCAGGGAGTTTGGTATTTCCCAAGAGTTATTTTATCTCCTATCTCAAAGTCAGAAAGCTAATATCTAAGGGTTGCATCTATCACCTAGTTAGAGTCAAAGACACTAAGTCCGAGGCTCCAACTATTCAGCCAGTCGATATTGTTAATGAGTTTCCAGATATTTTTTCAAAAGATCTTCCAGAGGTACCTCCCGATGGAGAGATAGAATTCAGGATTGACCTTCTTCCTGATACTCGACCTATTTCTATTTTGCCATACCGTATGGAACCTATGGATCTTAAGGAATTAAAAGAGCAACTCAAGGATCTTTAAGACAAAGGTTTTATTCGGCCCAGTATTTTTCCTTGGGGAGTGCCTGTCTTATTCATGCAAAAGAAAGACAGTTCTTTGCGTATGTGCATTGACTATCGTCAGCTTAACAAGGTCACAGTCAAAAATAAGTATCCTCTTCTGAGAATTGATGACATGTTTGATCAGTTGTAAGGTGTAAGTTATTTCTCAAAGATCGACCTTAGATTTGGCTATCATCAACTTAAAATGAGGGGATGTGATATTCCAAAGACAGCTTTTCGAACCCGCTATGGTCACTTTGAATTTCTAGTTATGTCTTTCGAGCTAACCAATGCCCCAACAGCCTTCATGGACCTCATGAATCAAGTGTTCAAGCCATATATTGATATGTTTGTCATTGTCTTCATAGATAACATCCTTGTATAATCTCGTAATGAGAATGACCATGCGAATCACCTTAGAGTTCTCTTGCAAACTCATAGAGATCACCAGTTGTTCGCCAAATTTAGCAAGTATGAATTTTGGCTAAGGTCTGTAGCCTTTCTGGGTCATATTATCTTAGCCGAGTGTATTAGAGTTGATCCCTAAAAGATAAAAGCTGTAAAAAATTGGCCTAGACCTATCTCTCCGTCTGATATTAGGAGTTTCTTGGGTCTAGCTGGCTACTACCGCCATTTTGTTAAGGGTTTCTCTTTTATTGCATCTTCCATGACCCGATTGACCCAAAAAAAAGTTAAGTTCTAGTGGTCATATTTCTGTGAGAAAAGTTTTTAGGAGTTGAAGACTCGACTTACTTCAGCCCCTATGTTGACTTTGCCTGATGGTACAGATGGTTTTGTGGTGTATTGTGATAACTCTAGAATTTGTTTAGGTTGTGTGTTGATACAAAGAGGTAAGGTTATAGCCTATGCCTCTAGACAGTTAAAGCCGCATAATAAGAATTACCCAACCCATGATCTTGAGTTAGCTGTTGTGGTCTTTGCCTTGATAATCTAGAGACACCATCTTTATGGTGTTCATGTTGATGTGTTTACTAATCATAAGAGCCTGTAATATGTGTTTACTCAGAAGAAGTTGAATCTTAGGCAGAGGAGGTGGTTAGAGTTGTTAAAAAACTATGATATGAGTGTGTTGTATCACCTGAGCAAGGCCAATATAGTGGCGGATGCCCTTAGCAGGTTGTCTATGGGTAGTATTGCTCATGTAGAGGAAGGTAAGAAAGAGCTAGTTTGTGATATGCATTGTCTAGCTAGATTGGGTGTTAGGTTGTTTGATTCAGCTAAGGGAAGTACTTTGGTGCAGAGTAGTTCCGAATCCTCTTTAGTTTCAGAAGTGAAGGAGAATCAAGACAAGGATCCTAGTTTGGTCAGACTGAAGGAGTCAGTTTAGGACCAAAAAGTAGAGGTTTTCTCCTAAGAAAGAGATGGTGTGTTAAGAGTGCAAGGTCGATTGTGTGTTCTATGGTGTGTTAAGAGTGCAAGGTCGATTGTGTGTTCTGTGTGTTGATGATTTGAGGCAGGGGATTATGGCTGAAGTGCATGGTGTGCGGTATTCTATTTATCCCAGCACTACCAAGATGTATCATGACTTTTGGGAAATCTATTGGTGGAATAGTATGAAGAAGAATATAGCCGAGTTCACAAAGTGTTCAATGTGCCAACAGGTTAAGGTAGAGCACCAAAGACCTGGTGGTGTGATGCAAGAGTTTGGTATACCCACTTGGAAGTGGGAGGTGGTGAATATGGACTTCATAACCGGGTTGCCTCTTTAGCGTCGTCATCATGATTCTATTTGGGTTGTTGTAGAAAGGCTGACTAAGTCTATGAATTTCTTGCCCGTGCATACGTCTTATGTAGCTGAGGATTATGCTAGATTGTATATTCGAGAGTTAGTCAGGCTGCATGAAGTTCTCTCATCTAGCATTTCGAATAGGGGCACTCAATTTACTTCTCAATTTTAGAGGGTGTTCCAGCAGGGTCTTGGTACCCAAGTCCTTTTGAGTTTCGTTTTTCATCCACAAACAGATGGTCAGGCTGAGAGAACCATTCAGGCCCTAGAAGATATGTTGAGGGCGTGTGCTCTTGATTTCAAGGGTAATTGGGATGAGCAATTGCCATTGATAGAGTTCGCCTAGAGCAATAGTTACCAGGCTAGCATCGGGATGGCACCATTTAAGGCTTTGTATGGTAGGAGATATAAATCACCCATAGGTTGGTTTTAAGCGGGTGAAGCTGTCGTGATTGGGCCTGATGTAGTGTTTGAAGCTATGGAGAAAGTTAAGTTGATTAGAGAGAGGTTAAAGACATCTTAGAGTCGTCAAGATTCATATGCCGATGTGAGAAGAAGAGATCTTGAGTTTGAAGTGGGTGATTTGGTGTACTTTGAAGATTTCACCCATGAAAGGGGTGAAGAGGTTTGGTAAAAAAGAAAAGCTTAGTTCCCATTATGTTGGCCTGTATAGAGTTTTGAGCCGTGTTGGTAAGGTGGCCTATGGGGTTGAGTTGCCCGCAGAGTTGTCAGTTATTTATCCTATTTTTCATGTCTCCATACTTAAGAAGCATATTGGTGATTCCATTGTAGTAGATCCTTCAGAGAATACCGATATTCAAAACAATCTTTCCTTCGATGAGATTTCTATTGAGATCCTAGATTTTCAGATCCGTAGACTAAGGAACAAAGAAGTTTCCTTGGTCAAAGTTTTATGGTGGAACCAGTCTATTGAGGATGCTACTTGGGAGGCAAAAGCAGACATGCAACCCAAGTACCCGCACCTTTTTTTTGCGAGTTCAGATTAATCAGAAGGTATTATTCTTCCTTAATTCAGCCCTTCTAATCTAAAGTTCAGCTATGTATCTATTCTTGCATGAGTTCTTTCAATTTCTGAGGTATTCAAGAGTTTAGAGAGATATTGAGCCATTTAGTAAATTTTCTTCAGCTATGTGTACTCTATTTTTCCTGCTTTCCTAGTCCAACTAGCAACATTCGAGGATGAATGTTTCCAAGAGGGAGATATTGTAAGACCCCGCAAAGTTTTCTCGTAGTCTGAGCCTTAGAGCGTGTCAAGTGAAGTATAATTTCGGCCCTAAAAGATTGAGAAGTGACTTCCTAAGTGAGTATTATGTTAACCATGTAGAATTTTCCCAATTTCCACTTTTTATTACATGGGAAATTTGATAAGCTTTCTATCGATATAAGATTTGCCCAAATCCGATATTTGGGTAAGAAATTATGGCTAATTTAAGACCTAGTCATAAAACAGCATCATTTTGGTGGTTGGCGCGTCGTGGAGAGGGTATTTGACAATTGTCAATTTCTAATGGAACTCCGCGATAGTGGTACGTCGTGAAGGACCCTAATTTTCCAATAGTCAATTTCCAGTAGCCTGGCTCAATTGTGACGCGTCGCACTGAAGTTCCAGGTCCCAACTAATGGGACACCACAATGGCTTCGCATCGCGGTGACTACCAATTTTCTATTTGTCAATTTCCAGTGAGCCACCGCAATAGTGGCGCATCGCGGTGGCCCATGAAATTGGGTTCTCAGTTAATTTTTCAGCTTCGTTCAGAAGTTAAAAAGGGCACTTTGGAATTTTTCCAAGCATTTTAAACCGTGCAAACACCAAATCAAAGTCATTTACAAGCATTCTATGAAGTTTTTGTCAAGTTTTCTCTCAACAAAAACCCTAAGCATCCAAAACCTCTTCCAAGAATCTCAAGACCCACCATAGATTCTCCAAATTGAGTCAAGATTCAAGGTTCTCAAGTCAAGAGCTTCAAGAACCCTCATTCAAGAGTACGGATAGAGTTCCAAATGCAAGAGTTCATCCAAAGCTTTTAATTTAAGGTATGTGGGATTTTGAACAAAGGTAATCCTTTCACCCTTGTGCCCAAAAGCTTATTTAAACTATAATTCTCTGCAACTTATGAGATTTTACATGAAATTGAATTGGGGTTTTTCACCCATTGTTATTGGTTGCAAGTTTTTGATGTTTCCCTTGAATTGAGAGTCTAATCGCATGATTTTTACATGTTTTCTTGAGAAATTGCAACTGGGTCTATACCCCATGATTTTAATCCTTGATAAGTTAATAGTTGAAATGTTTGAAACATTGAAGTATATGAGTATGTTGAGATTTGAAATAAATTGCTGAAATTTCTAGATTTCTACATGAGTTATGAATCTATATGCTATCTATTATGCTTTTGATGAGTTTTAACTTGAGATTGAATTATGGGTTATTAAGCCCTACTTGAGAATTGAGATTTTATGAACTCTTGTGCTATAAGCACCCATGATTTGAGTATTCTAAGATTGTTGAGAAATGTTTTGACCTAATGGTCATTGAGTTTTGAAATCCACTCTACTACATGAGATTACAGATTTGATTATTGAGTTCTTATTGAACCATGAGATTATTCTAAAGTGAATTTTCATGAGATGAGCGAGATAAACTAAAGGGAGTAGTATTTAGCACCGAGCGGATAAGTTACTACAGTTTCTTACCCCAAAACTACGTGCCACCATAGGTTGGGCCTAAAGCTGAGTTCATGATTATCATTGGGCCCAAGGCCGAGTTGACATTGGGCTCGAGGCCGAATTTGTTTAGTAATCACTGGACCTAGTCTATACTCCCTAGCAAGAGTATGACGTCTCTTCCCAACGTGAGGTCTCTTCTTTGGGAGGACAAAATGTTGGACTCGATGTAGCTCGCATGGTTTATGTCGGTTAAGAGAAACTCCCTAAACTAAGGTATTTTCTATTGAGATAAGATATTTTCCTTTAAAACTAAAATACTTTCCCTTGATATGAGTATTTTTCACTAAAACTTGAAATGAGATATTTTTCTAACGTGAATGAAATGCCTTCAAGTATATTCCAAAGTTATATGATTTCGAATTCCAAGTATTTGAGTTCAAAAGAGTTATGAGTTCTTGAGCATTGAAGAAGTTTTACTCTCCATGAGACGTATGCATGAGTTGAAAGTATTGCTTAAAGTTTTCTTTAGCCTTGAGTAATAAGAATAAGAGAATAGTACAAATTTCAAAGCTGAAAGTATAATGACTCACGAGATTGTGTTACATGTTCCATTTTACATGATTCATGAGCTTCGCATTTTATACTTATCCAAACCATGTGAGTCATTACTCATTACATGTATGATTTGATTAAAGAGTATTGATGTTGTTTTATATAAATGCATGCACCCCACACACTCAGTACACTCCTAAGTGCTGATCCACATATACGTCTATTTGCTACATTGTCTTATTATGTAGGTTCAGGTGCTCAGTCCCAACCTCGTCAGTGATTTTTGAGTACCTCTATCTACATTCCTACAGTGGTGAGTTCTCATGGTTCGAGGACCTATATTTAGACATTTCTATATTTTGAAGGACTATGTTGTTATTTTCAGTTCATTTTAAGTCAGTTGGGGACCTTTCCCAATGGCTCTCTAGTTCATGGATTAGTAAAGGCTTTGTCAGACTAGTTATCAGATTGTGGTTGTGTTGAGGTTTTTGGTATTGCTTGGTCGTTTGGATCGAGAATTTTCTCCGTATTTCCTTTCAGATGATATGACTATGCTAGTGTTTGAATTATTTCATCTTGAAATGAGTGTTATTAGTGGAAACAGGCTCAAAGGGTTAGCTTGGAACTACTTGTAGCCTTAAGCATCGTGTGACATCCCGGGAGGCGATTTCAGATCGTTACACTAACTAACCTTATACCTTAATCTAATTTCTCCATAATATTCTATCTAGGGTCATGTCCTTGCTAAACTGAAATTACATCATGTCCGTTTCATACAACATAACGAATCTAACCTTTGTTTTCTATAACTAACCTTTAGCATTCTTAAATAAATTAAAAGCTCCTACATGAAAAAAATTTTGCAACTCTCAAAATAGACCTTGACAATCACATAATCTTCTAGCATGTATTATAGTACTTAGGCAAGACAAAATCACTAAGGAAAAAACATGTTGCAAGACGACATAAAAATATTTAGCAGGTACCTGAATTTGGGATAAAGCGATCAACGATCAAGAATCCATGGTGCTTCTATGTATGAGCAAAGCACTGAAAATAAAACTGGTAATTTGACGAAAAAAGTAAAACAACTTATTAGTTACATAGTCAGAAGAAGCACAAAAAATCAATAGATTTTCATAAACTATAAATTTTCAAAAATGCTTTGAGAGATTAATTCATAATACCCAAATTAAATAGCTTTAATCGATTAAACCCATTAATAATTCAATCTATAAGGGTTGTTTAATAACTAAACGGTAGGATAATACAATGTATCAATTCTTAACATGTAGTATTCAAAAAGTAAAACTAAAACAAAATTTAACAAAAATATTGGAACACTGATCCAACTTATCCTAACTACAAACTCATTCTTTAATTTTCCACCGAGATATGTTAGACGAGCCACAACCTCCTCATAGTTGGTACTCTGTATAATTGAGTCCGTTGGGTTAGAACCCCCACCTAGATTCTCTGGACTTAGAAGCAAGCATAACAAAATTTGTGGACTTTAGCAAAAGCAAAATTTTCATTATTCTTTGCTCTGTCAATTATGTGACCTTAATTAACCTATCACAAACATGTGACCTTAATTAATCTATCACGTTTTTGTGATATGGAAGAGGGTTTAAGTAATGCTGGTGTGCTTTGACATGGAATGTCATATCAAGTTTGTATTTATTTACAACTTTAATTCTGATAATTATTATGCTATCAAATAAAGAATTAGTTAAAAAATTAAATGACAAATATTTAAAAAAATAGTGAATGGCGTTTTTGTCTATTACAAGATCTTTTAATGAAGGGTAAAAAGTTCAAATCACTTTTCTAAGGGTCTTCACACTTTTAGTATATTATTATAGATAGATTATAAATTATAGATAGATATAGATTATAAATTATAAATTATAAATTATAGGTTAATTATTAATTATTATTATTATTATTATTATTATTATTATTATAAATATACATAAATATAGATATAGATATAGATATATATTAGTTAGACAATAGTCTTTATAAGGGGTATTTAGTTGTAAATAATTTACAGACTTGGATGTTAAATATGAAGACCAATCCAATTGACCCTCAATTATGAACTTGACCCGTAAGAATCCCTTCCTTTCTCATTCTGTAGTCCAACAACTTGAAAAAGCCCAGGCCCAAAATCGCCTTTCCTTAGGTTCCTACTGTAACCAAAGACGGAAAGCGAATCCAAAACAATTTCATCTCGTCCCGCCGGCGAATAACACCAATACGTAGTGCCATACAGTCCCTTCCTTGCCCACATTATTTAGCTCCACTTACATCGCTTCTCATTCCAGTGCATCGGAAAATGGTATGTCTCTATCTTCATACTTTTCGCTTTAGGGTTTCCCGAATCGAAAACCTAGTTCCCATCCTTTTCCATATATCTACTTCTCACTTAGAAATCTAGAGAATTGGTAATTGTAAGCATACTCGTTGTTTTGTTGAATATTATTTCTCATCGTGATTCTGATGTATTATTTCTTATTAACTTGAGCTAATAACCATAGTCATTGTCGCTATAGAATTTGATTTCTTTACCATTGTTCTAACCTTGGTGGACGTATTTACCTGATACCCGTTGCTAGAACATATCTCATGGAATTAGTTCAGTTGCATGTAAGCTTTCCCGGACATCACGGTTATGTAAAAAAAGCATAGTCATTGTAGATATTGTGAGTTTGATATGGTAATACAATAATGTTGGTGGAGAAGTAAAAATGACATTGATGAAGATGTGACTTTTTTTTATTTTTTATTTTATAGTTTTAGGTTATATTTGAGTACTAGGAGGGTGACTGCCGTCTTTTATTGCGTACCAAGAGATCTAGCTTAAGGAGTTCACGAAAAAACTATTTTTCATGATTCTAGAAGTTTGAGTAAAGAACAACGAATATTTACTTTTTTGTGATACTAAAAGGTAGAGTGAAGAATAGTACAATTACTTCTCAATTGAAAATATGGCAAATCAGTAATTTCAAGGTTTAGCACTGTTAGCTCGAACTAATAAGCATAGTCATTGCTATTTTGTATCACATTATTTCTCTATACCGTGAGTCTGATATATGGTAATATAATAACATTGGTGGAGAAGTAGAAATGACATTAATCAAGCTGTACGTTTTTATAAAAATAGTTTTAGATTACATTTGAGCATTAAGAGGATGATTTTTTCTAAGTCGCTCGGACTCTCCAAAAATGTTGCCGCACCCGTGTCGGATCCTTCAGAAATACACTTGTTTTGAAGGATCCGGCACGCACCCGTAGACATTTTTGAAGAGTCCGGGCAACTTAGGATTTTTCCATCTTTCATTGCGTACCAAGAGACTAAGCTTAAGGAGTTCATGAAAAAACTATTTTTTGTGATAGGAGAAGGTAAAGTGAAGAACTACCTAGCTTAATATTTTTCCTAAACCCACTAGATAATGCTTTTTTTTTTTTTGTGTAGAATAATAAATATAGTTGCTGTTTCCAACAAATTTTAGTTTATGGAAATAAACTTCAACCACAAATAAAATATGAAGGAACAAGAATTTTATTGATAAACGATATGGGTACCTATTCCTCCTTTGATTCTCCTCTCTTGATTTGTTCCGTAATTCGAGAGCCTTTAATAGCATATTTCTCAAACGTAGAAAGATTTGCATTTGATATGAATTTCTTTGTAATTCGAGGATCGGTAGTGACGTATTTCTCGAGCGTAGGAATATTTGAATTTGATTTCCATGAAAGGAGAGGTTGTGGATCTTCTTGATGAAAGAAGAGAGGGTTTTGATCCCTTTGTGATATTCCATGAGTTTATGGAATTATTCAGAGATATTCAAGATTTTTGATCTCTGTATGAATATCCCATTAATTTGTAAGGTATTGGAGATTCCTCTTTAAGTGAATATTTGCCCCTTTATATAGGCGTCATTTAGGATTTAGGTTTAGGATAAAGCAGTCTCCAAGAACTCTTAACATAAATTGGATTCTTCTTATAGATTCCAAAAATTTTGATGTCTACAAATGTCCGTACTTCAAGACTTGTTGGAGTGTAGACTTGATAAAACTTAAAGACGAGTTTTGAAGTACCCATAGAGCTTCTATTTTCACGGTCTTGTGGCTACAGATTTACATTTCTGATTTATGAGAGAAGAGATGAAGGGCAGATTTGGTCCTACTGGGCATGCCAATTTGTTTTCAACACATTTTAATTTATGGAAATAAACTTCAACCACAAATTAAAATATGAAGAAACAAGAATTTTATTGATAAATGATATGGGTACAATTCTATTTCTCCCTTGATTATTTTCTCTTGATTTTCTTTGCAATTCGAGGGTTGTTAGTAACATATTTCTCGAAATAGGAAGATTTGAATTTGATATGTATTTCTTCATAATTCAAAGGCTATGACTGATGCATTTCTCCAACGTAGGAATATTTGAATTTGATTTCCATAAAAGGAGGGTTTGTGGATCTTCTTGATGTAAGGAGAGAGGGTTTTGATCTCTTTGTGATATTCCATGAGTTTATGGAATTATCCAGAAATATTCAAGCTGTTTGATCTCTTTATGAATATCTCATTAATTTGTGGGATATTGGAGATGCCTATTTAAGAGAATATTTGCTCCTTTATATAGGCGTAATTTACGATTTAGGTTTAGGGTAAAGTAGCCTCCAAGAACTCTTAACATAAATTGGATTCTTTTTATAGAGTCCGCAAATTTTATTTGTGAGATATTGGAGATATTTGATCTCTTTATGAATATCTCATGAATTTAAGGGATATTGGAGCTCTATTAATTGTTTATTAATATCCCATGAATTTGTGGAATATTAGAGATAGTTGATCTCTTTATGAATATATCATGAATTTTTGGTGTATTGGAGATGGCAAGAATATATTACCCTTTAAATAGGCATAATTTAGGGTTTAGGTCTTGGGTAAAGTAGCCTCCAGAAACTCTTAACATAAATTGGATTCTTCTTATGGAGTCCACAAAATTTTGATGTCTATCGTTGCCTCTCAGTTAGAAATCTGGAGAATCGATAATATTTAAGGTGTATCACAATTAGTCGAGCAAATAAGCATGGTCATTGTTCTTTTGTTGAACCTAATTTCTCAATATTGTTAGTATGATATGGTAATATAATAATGTCCGCAGAGAAGTAGAAGCAACATTAATAAAGCTCTAATTTTTCTAGTTTAGGTTACATTTGAGCACTAGGAGCTAAGTTGCATGGACTCTTCACTTTCGATACCGCACCCATGTCGGATTCTCCAAAAATACACTAGCTTTGGCGAATCCGACATGCACCCATTGGCATTTTTGAAGAGTCCGAGCAACATAGACTAGGAGCATGGAATACTAGAAGTGTAGAACTATCTAGCTTAATTTAGTTTTCTAAACTCACTAGTTAATGCAGATCTTTTTTTTTTTTTGGTGACAACCAAAATACAGTAACTGTAGGGGCATTCTGTGAATCGAACTAGATGATGCTAATCTTATTTTTTTGATAAGGTAACATACTAGATATTGCTATTCTTAGAGGTGTAGTTGAGAGTTAAGGCCACAATCGAATTCTAAAAATTGGGACATACTGTAGGCACCAAAGCTCTATGGCGTAGGTCGCAACATCCATGAGCTTTATCTTAAAGTGGAAAACATAAAAAAGTATAGATAGTGAACTGATATATTAATTATTATTGTGAATGAACATACTAGGACTAGGAATAGAAAATTAGAAAATTTGATGTATGCAGATTAATTATTAAATCTAAATTACAATTGTTAAGCTTTATACAAAGTGTTATTGACTAAAAGGAAAAGGGTGAAAATTGCCCCTCACCTATTGATAATAGGACAACTATACACTTCATTTCATTTTGGTCCCAAAAAGTCCTTGTCATTAGTCAACTGGCAAAGCTATGTCCCTTAAAACAAGTTTTAACTCTGGGACTAATTTTAAAAAGTAAAACAACCGAAATTGCCCCTCAACTATTGGAAATAGGATGATTATGCCATCTATCTAATTTTTGTCACAAAATCGTCTCACCGTTAGCCAACTTGCAATTTGGTCTTTCAAAATTACTTAACTACAATAACTGCTAGGGGTTACTTAACTTTAATGTTTACTTCACCTATACTAATTTTTCAAAAGATTGCTCTAAGCATATCATCTCCTAGGGCTAAATTTCATTTCCAGACGACTAGGATAGTGAAATTTATTAAATAAAAGGTCTAATATGGGAAAAAAAGGTGGCAGGAGAGTGGTGATGACTCATTTATTGTTAGCTCTTTTGACAAGAGGTTGCTAGTGAGGGAGGAAGGTGTTTTTTCTTATGACTCCATTTGGATCCCTAGAGGAAGGTGTGTTTCTTTGTATGGTTGGCGGCTAGGGGTGTGATATTAATAGCGGAGAATTTGAGAAACAAGAAAATCACTTATGTCAATTGGTGTTTCATGTGTAAAAGTACTGGTGAAAGTGTAGATCATCTTCTTCTGCATTGTAAGGTGGCTAGTCGTTTATGGAGAGTGGCCTTAAACTAGTTTAGGACACAATGGGTCATGTCGAGTACATTGAAGGAGGCTTTGCAAAGTTGGACTCTTAAAAGAGGGGAAGGAAAGACCGAGAGCATGGAGCGTTGCCTCTTTAGCAATCATGTTTGTCATATGGAAAGAAAAGAATAAGAGGGCTTTTGAAGGGGTGGAACTTGATTTCGTAAAATTAAAGAGTAGGGTTTTGTACCTAGTTTACTTTTGGTGTATTTGTGAGATCCCAATTTGTATAGAGGAACCTTTTTTTGTTGAGAGCCATATGTAGGCTCTCGTCTTTTTGGTATATGTATACGGCGTTTCCCCCTAGTGTTAATAAAATTATTTACCTTATCAAAACTATGGAAAAAAATATTAATTGCTATTTAGTGAAACTTATTTAATGCCAGGCCTAATACATGAAATGACACTTCAACTTGCACACATCTGCAAAACTAGTTCCCCCATTTATAATAGAATATTACTCAATTGTATTGACGATACAATTGAGGAAGATGCTATTATAAGCCCTCTTCCTCTTTTAGAGGTGTTATGGGATTTTAACAACTAGACCGTTTAACCTGGAACAAGTAAAAGTAGGGGGACCAGTTTTGCAGATGTGCATGTTGAAGTGTCATTTCATGTATTAGGCCTTCTATTTAATAAGCTTCACTAAATTGCGGCTTCTATTTTTTCCATATTAGATCTTTTATTTAATAAATTTCACTATTCAAATCATGCCGAATTTAGCTCCGGGAGATGATATGTTCCGTGATGAGCAATAGACTTGAAGCAAATCAAAGTAGTGATTTAGTTGAAGCAACGAAAGCTAGGGTTTCACTAGCACCACCGCAGATGATTCTGAAGCAGTGTTTACGGCGACAAGGGTCTGCCTTGCCACAAGGCCACGCAAGCGGCGAGGCGCATACCTTTTTTGAAGTGCGGTGTCAATTAACACCAAAAAATTAAAATATTTAATTGCATATATAAATAATAAAAATCTTAATAGCAATGACATATTAGCAAATATTTCAATTAGTATATAATATAACTACACTAGAAAAAAGTTTTAAAACTTCAAGTCTACTGTCTAAACTAAATAGAATTCAGAAACAGTGAGGCTAAAAAAAGAACAAAAGTTAAAACAATAGAAAAAATAGAGGAAGAAGCAACTCTAAAGTCTGGAGAAAGGGAAAAAATAGAGAAAGAGGAAGAAGAACTCAGAAGAAAGAAACTAGAAGAAGACATGTACTGGTTGGACTTTGGAGTTGCTGGAAAATTCTAGCCGGTCGTTGGAGAAGTTTGGTCGAGTCCACTGGATGGAGTCGCAGTCGCAATCTAAGAGTGCAAGTGTGCAAATTTGGAAAGAAAATTCTAAATTAACCTTTTGTCTAAGTTGCTTGGATTCGGGTGTGGGTATCTGTGCTGATCCAAGAGTCGGATTTGTCAAATTTTAATTTGAAGATTCGAGGATGTGAATTCGAGTATGGATACAAGTGCGAGGATTCAACTAAAACAATTCATATATTATAAAATAAAGTTATAAAGATATTCTAAAAATAGAAAATGATGAGATTGACGAGGATGTCACGCATCATATTGGTGTAGGGTGGTTGAAATAGAGGCTCGCTTCGGGAGTCTTGTGTGATAAGAAGGTGCCTCCTAAGGTTAAATGTAAGTTCTACAGAGTGGCAGTCCGACCAACTATGTTGTATGGACTAGAATGCTGGCCGATTAAGAACTCCCACATTTAAAAGTTGAAGGCAGTGGAGATGAGGATGTTGCGATGGATGTGTGGACTTACTAGGAAAGATAAAGTTAGAAATGAGATTATTCGAGAGAAGGTGGGAGTGGCTTCGGTAGAGGATAAGATGCGAGAAGTGAGGTTGCGATGGTTCAGGTATGTGATGAGAAGGTGCACGGCTGAAGGTGTAAGGGGTTGGCTATGGATGATTTTAGGCGGGGTAGAGGTAGGCCAAAGAAATATTAGCAGAAGGTGATAAGGCATGATATGGAGCAATTACAGCTTACGGAGGACATTACTCTTAATAGGAAGGTGTGGAGGACTTGGATTAGGGTAAGAGGATTAGTGGGTAGGAGTTCATCTGTTATAGTAGGGAAGAGTGTTGTGTTTGTATCTGCGACTGGAGTTTCTTGTTCGTGATGTTTCAGTGATGTCTATGATTTTGAATAGATAGTTTATAGTATTACCTTGTGGGTGTCTTGTTTCCGTGTGTTATCCTATTTTGTTGTGTGCTTTTATGTTTTTTATTTGTTATACTGTTATTTGTTCTGAACCGGGGGTCTATCGGAAACAACCTCTCTACTTTATCTTAGGTAGTGGTATAGACTGTGCGTACTTTACCCTCCCCAGACCCTACGTTGTGGGAATAGACTGGGTATGATGATGATGTTTAATAGTTATGTCTATTTTACCTTTTTCTTAGTTACTTTTGCAAAAATTAGTTTTATTTTTTCAATTAGGAGTACTATTTAGCTGTGTTTATAATTATGGTAATTAATTAATAAAGAATTAAAAAACCCACATGGTCTCTTTCTTCCTCAATCGACAAGATCTCTCTTTCTTCCCCGGCTGACGTTGACAACGACAACCAGCGACGGTCTCTCCCTTCCAAATCAAGAAATCGAATCTCAATTTTCCCCCAAAATTTGTCTTGATTTGGTCAACGTCTCCGGATTCGTTTGATCGAATCTGAGACGCACCCCGCACCAGCGTCGGTTTGTCGCGTCCAGATAGGTTCGGCAGCAAAACCGAAGAGTCCGTGCTACATAGCCTTTTATATTTCAAAACCCTAACTTTTTTTTAGAAAAAATACGAAAGCCGATGCCTTTCTCGCCTTTGTCACCTCTCGCCTTTGTCGCCATGGAGTTGCCTCTTGAAGATGCCATCACCACAAAGCTAATAGGCGATGAAGGGTCGCCTCGCCTGGCCTCTCGCCATTGGCGACGTGGGTTTGAAATTGGTAATATAGTGTGGGGAAAGGTGAAATCACACCCTTGGTGGCCAGGTTACATTTTCAGTGAGGCATTTGCTGCTCCTTCGGTGCAAAGAAGTAAAAGGGAAGGTAACATTTTGGTTGCTTTTTATGGTGATAGTAGCTATGGCTGGTTAGATCCAGATGATCTTGTACATTTTGAACCAACTTTTGCTGAAAAGTCTCTGCAAACTAATGTGAAGAACTTTATAGAGGCTGTGAAGGAAGCGGTCGATGAAGTGATGCGGAGGAGTGCTTTAGGTTTGGTTTGTCATTGTAGGAAGACATACAGACTGCTTGTGTGCCAGTTAATGGTTTTTCTGCTGTAGATTTTAGTGATCTTGAGTGGAATTGTACTTACTCTGCTAGTCAGATTAAGAAGGCTAGGAAAAGCTTTCTGCCGAAAGAGACGTTGGATTTTATGAGGAAATTGGCATTGAAGCCTAGGAGTAAAGTGCGTCAGGATCTTAGCTTTGTTAAAAAGAAGGCAACTGCGTTGGCTTATAGGAAGGCAGTGTTTGAGGAAGATGATCCTACCTATGCAGAAGCTTTTGGTATTACTCCTTCTAAACAATCACAAGAAGTGGCTCATCCATTTGGACAGCCTTCCTCAATAGCTCTTTTGAGTGGCCCCAGCAATAATGTGAAACATACATCAAGTCTGAAGCCACAGAAGAATCCTGCCAAGCCTGATGATCCTACTACCAAAGGAGAGCATAAGCGGGGTTCTTCAGATAGGCAAGAGGAAATCGCTGCCAAGAAGAAGAAGAAGAAGATCAATGATATGAGAGCATTGGCAGCACAGAAGAAGGCTTCTGCGAAGACTTCTGAAGTTCAACCTGGCGACAGCAAGGAAATACCTGCAAAAAAACTGGTTTCAACACCTGTGAAATCATCTAAGCCAGGTAGTGGGCAGAAGGAGCCAGCAGAAAAGGTACCTGACCCAGCCATTCTTGTTATGAAGTTTCCACATAATGGATCTCTTCCCTCTGTTCCTGAGCTGAACGCAAAGTTTGCTCGTTTTGGGGCTCTGGATCATTCAGCTACCCGGGTCTTCTGCAAGTCATCCACCTGCCGTTTGGTCTACCAATTCAGGGATCATGCAGTGCAGGCCTAGATTTGCCACTGGTAGCACAAATTTGTTTGGGAACACCAATCTGAGATGCTATATTGAGACGGGGCAGCCGCAGGACAAGACATGGAAACTACGAAGGTGCCAAGAGAAGATGCTAGTTCCGGTATTTCTGCACCAAAAGATGGGGAAGCTGATTCGAGATCCTCGGCAAAGCCTGGGCGGCTGAAATCATGTCTAAAGAAACCCCCAGGTGAGGAAGGGCCAATGACAGATGGTGGTAATGGTAGTAATAGTGAAACCCCATGTGTAAAATTTATGTTGGGTGCAGATGATAATAAGAGAAATAGAGGTGAGCAGATGAATGATACTAAGAATGTCAACAACAGTAGTAGTATTGCTGATGGAAGTTCATCTTCTAGTTCTAATATCATCAATTATACAACTCAGTCATCCATTCTCCCTCTTCCTACTACTGCACAATATCCCAATGCACCAAATGATATTCACTTTGCACATCAAGTAGCCCATAGAAATGTGCCCAATTATAACAATCAAGTGTCTCTTCCTGGAGCCGACTTTTCAGAATATATGCTAGGCCTTCTCACCAAGTGCAGCGACATTGTGTCTAATGTGAGGGGTTTATTGGGCCATTTCCCTTATAATGCCCTTTAATGATAGGCTCATCATTTTTGGAAGGCTTTTGGGCTAAACCACCAACTCATTGACACAGTGCACAACATCTAGTGTCCGAGAGCAATTTGTAAGCAAAAAGACGTAAATCGGAATCTGCATATGCTGAAGGAGCTGTTACGGCTGGATATTGGAATTGCTAAAAATCTCTTGATTCTATACCTTCAGATGACCTGCATCAGAAGAATGATGATAGTGATTGTGCCTTCTTGCTGCTTTGCTTTAAATATTAAATAAATTTCAGTAAATTGCTGTTTCTTTATTTTTTCCCCAACTTATCATAATTCTTATCCAATTCTTCTGCCCATATAGTTGTTTTTCTGTTATAATTACTTATTATTGCACTGTCTTTGCGTGAGTGTTTGTACATGCACGCATATCCATATATGCGCACAGAGATATATTCCTTCATCTGAATCTTTCTTCATTAAAGCAAATATTTTGATTTTTGCACTAAAAGTCTTGACATTTTTCTATTATTTTTATCTTTTGACAATAGTGCTGGATCAACAGTCTATAGAGGCGCTTTTGTTGCTCATGGCAGAATCTCGCAATATCCATCTCTTTTTGTTTCTCTTTCCTCCAGGATAATGTTTTGTAGAATGCTATGGACACTTTTTGATACATAATAGGATTTATCTATCTAATTTGCTTTTTGAAGAAGGGAGAAGTATACTTATTTGACTAAGGTATGTTTAATTGTTAATTCAACCTCTGCTTGCGAACCTGGTACCATTAATTTAATCTGAGGTGCATTAATTTCTTGATTATTATTAACCATATATACACTGCAAAACAGATGGGGAACTGGTAAAGCAACTAATTCATGAGAACAATGCACTGCTTGCAAGTTCTAGATAACACTGAGCTGAAGACACTCTGCAATGTTGATGATTATGTGTTAGTTTCATTTCTGCTGGTGTGACTTTTGAAACTTACAGCCCCTCATATTTAACAGAAACTTCTTCTTCCTTGCATACCCTATCAGTAATTATGGATGTGATCATACCCTTTTTTGAAAATGGATTGCAATCGTACCTTATAAGTTATGTAACTCGTTTATTTTTGTAGTCGGTGCCCTTTCTGTCTCATATTAAATGTTTTTCGTTTTTCAGGTCATAGCCGTGGTGGAGTAAGTACTAAAGCAAGGAGAAATTGCACGCGGGAATAAAAAGGTTCTTTTAGTTGAGAATAATTTAATCCATTTAGTCATGGATGAATACAAAAGAAATTCTCTCAAGCAACGCTCGAACCCACAATTCAAGAGGAAGGGAAGCACTAAAAATGCGAAGTGGAACTTTTCTAGTCATGAAAGGTCATCTGAAGATTCTCAAAGTTCAGATACTAGCTATTGTATACTTTGTCAATCCAAAAAAATTGGTAGCGTAATTGGAAAAGGCGGTAGCATAATCAAAGCCTTGAGAGAGGAAACTCAAGCAAAGATTACCGTTGCTGATAGTGTTCCTGGTTCTGATGATAGAATTGTAATCATCTCTAGTCCCTCTACAAAGCTAGCTAGGAGACACAACGAAAATCCAGAGACAAGGGAAGAAAATGGTTCCATGGAGCCACATTGTGCTGCTCAAGATGCTCTGTTAAAAGTGCACAATAGGATTCTTGAGGAAGACTTGAAAGGAGTACAAGATAAGGATAAGCATGAAATTGGAATAATCACGCGTCTCCTTGTTCCTAACAATTTGGTTGGATGCCTTTTAGGAAGAAAAGGCGATGTTATTCAGAAATTGAGAAGTGAGACTGGGGCAAGCATTCGTGTTCTTTCTGCTGAGCATCTGCCAGCTTGTGCCATGACCACTGACGAATTGGTCCAAGTAAGTTGCATTATCTTTTCTTTGGATGCACATATTATTTTAGTTTCTCTTTTATTTCTAAGGCGAGTGAGTTTTGAAATGAACTTTCATTACTTGGAGAGTATGATGGTGCAGAGGATGAAAGAAAAGAGTATGGTTTACTTATACTAATTGTTCAACTGTACTGATCTTAGTTCTATATTCAGCAGTTGCATTGATCAGATATTTTTTGCTCTGTCGTACATCCCGTTTTTCTCCCTATGCTCATCTTCAAGCCTCTACTAATCCTGGTACCTTAGTGCTAGAATTTTTTTTAATACACCATTGCTTAACTATTCAAGTCCTTGAACACTAGACGAGCTGTCCAGTAGCTATTGTTTATCCGACTTGTAGTTTCCTCATTGTGTTCTTATTTAACTTAAAAACTTGGTGCCTCTTTGACAAGCAGAAAATTTCTCTGCACTTAGGCCTTAGCTAATGTCTATACCCTAAGTTTTGCAATTGGCACGCGCACCTGATTTTTGTTTCTCTCTCTCTCTCTCTCTCTCCCCCCGTCTGTCTGTCTTTTTGGCTAACCATGCTATTTCTTTATATGAAACATCTGACGGATAATTTGTGATTTCAACTTTGTTTAGTCTCTTGGTTTATGGTGGTAATTGCCTTTGTCAGGATACTATCATGTCCCAAACTACCGTCTTTTATTGGGGAGTATAATCTCTAGTTTTGGTTAATTTTCTGTATCTTTCTTTTTGGGTCATATCATGTCAAAAGAATTTTCAATGCTGGTAGGTTTTTTCAGATATCAGGTAAACCTGCTTTGGTAAGAAAAGCCGTGTATGAAGTATCAACTCTGTTGCATCAGAATCCACGCAAAGACAAACCTACCTTGAGTTTTCCCATGGTACATGGTGCTCAAGGTTTTCATCCCCCTGGTCCTCCTGTGGATAATATGATTCCTCCAGGAAAATCAATGTGGTCTCAAAGTAAAACTAATTTAAATGGTATGCCGCCTGCTTTAGGGATGGGAGGTTATAGGAACCAGCTTTCTGGATTTGGCCGTGCGGATTTTGATTATGTTCCTCCATCTTCTGCTGGTGAGGCTCCAAGTGATTTCACCATGAAAATTCTGTGTTCAGCTGCAAAAATTGGTGGTGTTATAGGCAAGGGGGGCGTCAATGTAAAACAGCTGGAGCATGAAACAGGAGCGAGTATACGTGTTGAGGATGTTGCACCTGAATCTGATGAAAGAGTTATTCGTGTCTCCTCTTTGGAGGTAATATCTCATTGAAGAATTAGTAAAATCAGCAGACTGTTAGCATATCACTAACCCATTTTTCCTTCTAGTCTCTTTGGGATCCCAGATCACAAACTATTGATGCCATTCTTCAGCTTCAAAGTAAAACAAGTGAATTTTCTGACAAAGGAATGATCACTACGAGGCTTCTTGTTCCCTCAAATAAGGTTGGCTGCATTCTTGGACAAGGAGGACAGGTTATCAATGAGATGAGGAGGAGGACACAGGCGGATATTCGTGTTCTTTCCAAGGACGATAAACCCAGATGCGCATCTGCTGATGAAGAGCTTGTGCAGGTGATTTATCTGTAGTATGCAAGTTTAGACTAGTCACTTGTGGTTCACATATGTTCTAGGCTCAATTTCTAGTGCATGTCAGTACTGTTGTTTCCGCAATTTTGTGAGATATAATTGAAGCTCCATTTATTCAGATTTCTGGAAGCATTGGTGTTGCAAAAGATGCCTTGGTTGAGATTTCTTCAAGGCTCAGAGAAAGATGCCTTAGGGATGCAAATAGTAAAGTGGAGTCTACTCCTGTTAGGCCACTTCCTGGGTTTGTTCCTTCTGAGGATTTCCGAAGTGGAGATCCACAACGTTCAGGTGTGATGGGGGCTGGCAGCTCTAGAAGATACGAACATTCTAAGGTATGGAAGATCACCTGGCTAATGTTGCTTCTACTGGAACGTATACCTTGACTTTTGATTTGATAATGGTGGTGCCTGGGTCAATTTGACCTTTATTTCTTATCTTCTATTTTTGGTGTTATGAGTAGTGTGATATGTTTGTTGCAACCTCTTTACTAATGATAATTCACATTAGGAGATCACCAAGTTCTTGAACTTTGCACTCCCAATATGACCTGCAGAATGCATTATCTTATTCATCTAATGTGGTGGGGATATGAGACATCAATTCTGTATTCAAAATGAATTTACTGGAATTGTACGTGAGATATGTCTTCCCATGTACAGGAGCTTCTTAAATATTCTGATGTCTCATTTCTATCTGATAGTATTTTCTTCTTGACACCATGTATTTGGATGTTGAATAAGTGACTTGTCACACTTTTCTCGGTTATGGAAACCATTTGCTGCGTTGGTCTTTTCAGTTTGTCCAGTTGACTAAAGATTAAAGAATTGTCACGTTCTCTCTGTAGGGTACTGTTCGTGAATATGACCAACCAAGTTATCCAGATCTTCCCATTGCCACTAGGTACTACCAATTCCAGAATTTGCTTTTTTGTTGTTGCTTTTTATGTTGTAGTTCTTTTGATCACCATTGTGAATTCCAGATACTCAGGTATCAGTAGTCCCCCAGAGATGAAGTTTCCAGACCATTCTTTTGGTTCTGCAAAAGGTACAGGAGGTTACAACATTAATGAGGTAAATTATTCTCTGCCTAAAGCTACTAATAGGTGGTTTAGTGAGTTCTTTTGTTTGTTCATTCTATCATCTTTCCAGCTCAAACTAAACAAATTCAAATAATTAATCTCATATCACGTGCTTGCCATTTAAACTCAATTCTTTTTTCCGGGAAGATTTCCAGTTTACTACTTACTGTTCAGTTGGAGTTATTGATGTGCGGCAGGGAGACACAGATGAAAAGAAGACATAATCTAATTCTATGGAGAATCAATTACATTACATAGTATCATCTATCTTTCCGTCTCCTTTGGATTATGGACCCAAGATGCTTGAAGCTTCCTCTCTTGGATATGACTTGTTCATCGATCTTCATTTCCACCCTCGCTTCATGCTTTACGTCACTGTTCTTGCATTTGAAGTATCTGTTTTTCCTGCTTAACCTGAAAACTTTTAATTCTAGGATCTATCTCCAGACTTCTAGCCTATCATTAATTCCACTGCATCTCGTCAATTAACACCATGTCATCTGCGTATAACATACACCACAATACCTCCCTTTGAATATGTTGTGTCAATTCGTCCATCAGTAAGGCAAATAGGAACGGGCAAAGGGATAAACCCTGGTGCAACCCCATCATGACCGGAAAGTGTTCTGAGTCACCTCCACTGTTCTAACTTTGGTCTTGGCTTCATCGTATATGTCTTTAATTGCCCTAGTGTAAGCCAAAGGTACACCTCTAGCTTCCAAACATATCCCAAGGACCTCTTAGGGACTTTATCATACACTTTTTTTAGGTCGATAAACACACTGTGCAAGTCTCTTTATGTTCCTATATGGCTTCTTTAGCTTATCGTTACAGCATGAATCCTAATTGGTTTTTGGATATAGACACGCCCTTCATCCTCATTTTGACCACCTCTCCCAAATTTTCATAGTATGACTTAGTAGCTTGATTTTCCTATGGTGGTTGCAGCCTTGTGCCTTGAGCCGGGGGTCTTTCGGAAACAGCCTTTCTACTTCATCAGAGGTAGAGGTATGGACTGCGTACATCTTACCCCCCCAGACCCCACTAAGTGGGAATACACTGGGTTTGTTGTTGTTGGTTGCAGTGCAAATTTGGTAGAGAACCAACTAAAGAAATTGAAAGAACATTTGAATTAAACATAAATACCCTATCAATTTATAACTTAATTGACCCAAAGGCCAAAACTATAAGAAAAACTCTCAAGGGGAAGTAATCCCTGTGAAGATTGACCTTAGCAAGTTTAAAACACCAACAAAGGAATTCTACTCACAATCCTCACAAAGGACTGAAGGAGTACATAATATCATAATAAGCTAAGTAGGAAAGTTTCTTATCATTAACTATAGTCAGCCCTAATGACCCTGATTGCTTATTTTGCATAAATGGTAGAGAATGTATGCAATAGGGAGTTGGGACCATTTATGCAGTAGGCAATTAGGGCTTACTATCAAATTTGGGGTTGATTTAGACCAATTTGGATAAACCGGAGGAATAATGTGTTGGTGAAATGTTTGCACATCTTGTTATGATGATCCGCCAGGATTTATGGTCAAATTCCGATGATAAATTGCCAAATTGGTGATCCATCAGGAGTTCTGACTAAACAAGTTTTGTCCATTAATGTAGCAGGATTCTGCTGCCTTCGCCAATATTTTGCTGCCCTGTTCTTGCCACATAGCTTAAAAAAATGGGCAGCCCGGTGCACTAAAGCTCCCGCTGTGCGCAGGGTCCAGGGAAGGGCCTCACCACAAGGGTGTATTGTACGCAGTCTTACCTTACATTTTTGTAAATTTTCTTAAATGTGGTCAAAACTTAAAACAGTGGCATCAAAAGATTCTATTTTGTGCAAGTCACCCGAAATAACTAAACTGAGTGAGTCGAAATTGAATCAATCCGCGCTTATATTGTGTATGGGTTTAGATTTTAATATCTTAAATCCCAAAAACATGAATCAAAATTGAAATTTTGATAATTCAAACATTGCCCTACCTTACTCATCACTGCTAACTCCTGACCAAGGAGTCAATTGTGACTTTCCCCACTTTGCTTCCTTTGCGACTCTTAACAGCCAACATCATGTTAGATGTAGAAACAACTCTATGCATTTCTATAAATTTTTTTATGGAAATGTTCTTAATTGATTACATGTTGAATTATTTTTTAAGAAGATCTACAGCGGCATCAGAACACAAAAACTAAGCCAAAAGTTATTTGTACTTGTATATATCCCACATAAATGGGGCATGGTTGCAGCATGAGAAATGTATTATTTATTGAGGTGATGTTGCTTTCAGAACTTGACTGTTGATTTCTATTTCATATAGTCCTTATTGCTAATTATCCTTTGTTTAAATCCCAGTTTGCTGGAAGTAGTGCAAGATTTCGGGATCCTCGTTCTATGGGACCTGGATTTATTGATGATATTCGGGGAACTTCAGATCATATGAATGCTGCGCACAACGTTTTTCCTGGGTCCTCCGAGAATTTGAATGCTGGCCGCCCTACTTTTCAGGGATACAGGTCTCCTGCTGGTCAGAGCAGCAGTGTTCAGCAAGGCGCTTACCACCAGAGTTATGCTGCTCAGCAAAGTGCTTATCAAAGTTATCCAGCTAAAGGTGGCTACCCTAGCGGTAGTCCTTCCCAATTACCTTACCAGAACACTAATTCTCATCAAGCTCCATATCAGAGCATCAATCCACAGCAGCAGCAGCAGCCGCCGCCGTACAAGAATATGGCTGCGCAAGGTTCCTATCACTATTGATTCTCAGCATTGAGTTCCTCAAAATACTTATGGCATGTTTTAGTCAACTTCTGTACAATAATTTAATCTCATGTTGTGCTATAGTTGTTGCTGAAGTGTCGGTGATCTATAACTTATTGCATTTGATGGAACTTTTCTCCCCACCCCATCCCCTCTTGTGCATTGATTAAGAGTAGCGGATTATAAGGTTAGTTAACTGTTTGGCAATATTTTCAGTCCTTAACTTCCTTGTGGTTTAAGCTGTTACCCCTTGACTCCTTAATTTTATTTCTTTGGAGCGAGATTATCAAATGATTAAAAAAAATCCTTTTCAGCTTGTTTGGATGGTTGTTACCTATTGGCTATTGTAGTGTGGTGCGGTGTTTGTTTAAATACAATGTTCTGGTTGTTAAAACTTTCTTGTAACAATTGATTGATAGATACTATAATTTAGTAATACGAGCTTGATTTTTTTTCCAGATATCACAATGTGGACGGTGTACAATAGGCCATTATATTCTGTTTTTTCTTCAAACTCCGTGGGTAGTGGAAGCTTAGTACAAAGAAGCTGTTCTTTGTTGCAATTTTGGGTATATTTCTAGGTCCTTATACCTAGTAAGTTTTCGATATAAACAAGAAAAACAATTAAAATTTCTTTGGTTTGTGCCTTTTGGCACCACAAAGAAAAACTACGTAGGATTTCTGTTTTTCGTGTCAGAACACTATTTGATGGTTAACTAATTACAGGCAATAGAAATAGTTGAAGTTAACCAATCAAAAACGGATGCCATTTTAAACGCGTTAAAGTAAATGCAGTAAAATTTAACCTTTTGGCTTTTTGATGATACAAGTTTAGCGATACAAATGTATTTAATTAGAAAAAAAATCAAAACATACATCCTTAGATTCTATTGCAAGTCATAGCAATACGTCTTAGATTGCAACTAATAACAACTTTTAAATTTAAAAAAAAGACAAAATAGCTCGATGGACCTTTGTACGTGATCTGATTTGTAAAGTAGATACTTCTACTTATACATTTGTCATCTGAACCCCTCAACTTAATATTTTAAACCCTTATTTGTTTATTTTGCCCTCTGTCATACGCTCTTCTCTCTCTCTCATCCCTAACGTCCACTGACCTCAAACGGTCAACGCCGGCGATGTCATAGCTACGCCGGCAACAGGTAAGGGACCTCTCTCTCTCTTCTCTTTCTCCTCGGATCTCCCCATTCTCGTCGCTACACAAAAGGGAGAATCTTTTTCTTTTTCGGGTGGACTTCGTTCACTGACCACCACCGGCCGGCCAACACCGGAGACGGAGTAGGCGCGCCAGAAACAGGTAAGGGTACTCTCCCCAAATCTCCCTATCCCCCTTCTCTCCCCCTCTTTCCCATTCTCTCCCCATCACTGCTATAGCCGGCGGGACAAGGGCTCCCTCCGGCTCGACTCCTCGGCTGCGGTGAAGTGTAAGGGGGTAGCACCGGTCAAAGTAAGTGGGTACGAAGACGCCGACGACTAGATTCCGGTGAGAACCAGACTCGCCGTGGAATTCCGGCGACGCTCCGGCAGCTAATTCCGATAGCGATATTGTCGCTCCGGCAGCTAATTCCGATAGCGATATTGTCTTAACCAGCAGTACACAGGCATACCGGTGACATCTTTGCTTTAATATTTAGCTACTTCTTTTCCGTTTTGGTTTCGTTGAACTTTTTTATTCATTTTGTCGTTTAGTTTGTTGCTTGTTTCCCTCTTTTTTGTCTTGTTTGTCTACTGTCTATTTCTTGTAGCTTGTTTACTGTCTCTGCCTGTTCTTAGTTCCGACTTCCTGTGAGTACATTGTGGACTGGTTGCGGTGCTTATTGGAAATTGTTGTGGTGTGTGTCCTAGCTGCTAGGCCGGGTAGTTTCTGTGTGCGTGCCTTTTTTTCTGTTTTCATAAGGTTGTTTTGTCCATTGGGTTGTCGGCTTGGGGCTTTGTTTTTGGCTTTTTGGGTGTTGAGTCCATTGGGGTTTTCTCCCTATTTGAGTTTAGTTTTGTTTCTTGATTATTTCTTCTAATTTGTGTGAGCCTTGTATTTCCTGCTGCTGCTTTGTTACTACCATTGTTTATATTTTCTTATATTTTCTTGTAGTAGTAGCTGTGGACGTTGATGGTTGGATAGGGTCATGTCTGAGGGGCTTGGGGCGGGGGGCTGTTGTGGGGGCGGGGGAAGAGGAAATAGCGGGGGTGGGAGAGAGGCCAAGGTTTAGCCTCAGGGGTGGTAGAGAAAGACGTGTGGATAGTGATGGTAGGCTGAGGGTTGGGTCTTGGAATATAGGGACTCTTCAGGGTAAGTCCATAGAGCTTGTGAAGATTCTTAGAAAGAGGAGGATTAATATTGCGTGTGTTCAAGAGACCAAGTGGGTAGGGTCTAATTCTAGGGATGTGGATAGCTATAATCTTTGGTACTCTGGGAGCGAGAGACGAAGGAATAGAGTTTGCATCTTAGTAGATGAAGAGCATAGAGGTCAGGTAGTAGAGGTAAAGAGGATCAACGATAGGTTGATGACTATTAAGTTGGTCATTGGGGGGTTTACCCTGAACGTGTATAGTGCTTATGAGCCGCAAGTGGGCTTGGAGGGGGAGGAGAAGATGCAGTTTTGGGAGGCTTTGGATGAGGTGGTGAGAGGCGTGCCTAGCTCGGAGAAGATTGTTGTAGCAGGAGATTTCAATGGGCACATCAGGGCGTTACCAGGAGGCTTTGGCGATGTGCATGGTGGTTTTGGTTTTGGGGAAAGAAATGAAGAGGGGACTACTCTATTGGATTTTGCGAGGTCCTTTGGGCTGGTGGTGGTGAACTCGGGCTTCTCGAAGAAGGACGATCACCTGATCACCTTCTGAAGTGCGATAGCCAAGACCCAGATTGACTTTTTGTTGCTTAGAAAAGGGGATAGGGTGTTGTGTAAGTACTATAAGGTCATCCCAAGTGAGAAACTTTCGACCAAGCATAGGATCTTGGTTATGGATTTGGGTATAAAGAAAGATAGGAAGAGAAGGGGTGCGGAGTGTAGACCTAGAATTAAGTGGGGTGGCTTGACTCCAGTGAATGCGTGAGAGATAGGAGAGAAGTTGGCGGGAATGAGGGTTTGGGAGTGTAGGGGAAACGTGGATAGTAGTGGGATAGGGTGGCTAGGTGCATCAGGGAGAATGCAAGTGAGGTATTGGGTTTTTTTAGGGGCCGGGCCAGGCATCATCGGGGGGATTAGTGGTAGAATGAAGAGGTTAAGAAGAAAGTGGAGACCAAAAAAGAGGCATATGCTAAGTTGGTTGAGATTAAGGACGAAGAAGAGAAGCGGGTAAACAGGAAAGAGTATAAGTTAGCTAGGAAAGAGGCTAAGTTAGCAGTTATGACGTCTAAGATGGAAGCTTTTGAGAGCTTGTATGCAGGGTTACAGCAGAAAGGAGGGGAAAAAAGTTGTTTAGACTCGCTAAGCCTAGGGAGAGGAAGGGTCGTGACCTCGACCAGGTGAAGTGCATTAAGAGGGAGGATGGTACAGTGTTGGTGGAGGATGGCCATATTAAGAATAGATGGCAGTCGTATTTTCATAGGCTCTTGAATGACGAAGGGGATAGAGCTATTGTGTTAGGAGACCTGGAGCACTCTGAGGAGTGTCGGGATTTTAGTTATTGTAGACATTTTAAGGTAGAAGAGGTTAGAGAGGCTGTTCGCAGGATGTGAAGGGGTAGGGCGACGGGGCCGGATGATATACCGGTGGATTTTTGGAAGTTTTCTGGTGAGGCTGGTTTAAGGTGGTTGACTGGATTGTTTAACAAAATTTTCAAGACGGCGAAAATGCCCGAGGCTTGGAGTTGGAGTACTATGATCCCTCTTTATAAGAACAAGGGTGACATTCAGAGTTGCAATAACTATAGGGGATTAAGTTATTGAGTCACTCTATGAAGATTTGGGAGAGAGTGGTCGAGGTGAGGCTGAGATGGATAGTGTCTTTTTCGGAGAACCAGTTTGGATTTATGCCTGGACGATCAACGACGGAGGCAATTCACCTAGTACGAAGGCTGGCAGAATAGTATAGGGAAAGGAAGAAGGACCTGTACATAGTATTCATCGACTTGGAGAAGGCATACGACAAAGTCCCCAGGGAGGTGCTTTGGAGATGCTTGGAGGTGAGTGGAGTCCCGGTGGCATATATCAAAGCAATTAAGGACATGTATGATGGAGCTAAAACTCAGGTGAGGACGGCGGGAGGAGACTCAGAGCATTTCACTGTCTTGACAGGATTGCATCAGGGATCTACTCTTAGTCCTTTTTTGTTTGCTTTGGTGATGGATGTGTTGACACAACATATTCAAGGGGAGGTGCCTTGGTGTATGCTTTTTGCAGATGATGTTGTTTTTGTTGATGAGACGCGAGGGGGTGTGAATGATAAATTAGAGGTGTGGAGACAAACTCTTGAGTCTAAAGGGTTCAGGTTGAGTAGGAGCAAGATAGGGTATTTGGAATGTAAGTTTAATGACGTGAGGCTGGAGAATGAGGTGGTAGTGTAGTTGGAATCACAAATGGTATGTAAGAGGGATAGTTTCAAGTATCTCGGGTCCTTGATTCAGGGTAACAGTGAGATTGACGAGGATGTCTCGCACAGTATTGGGGCGGGATGGATGAAGTAGAAGCTCGCGTCGGGGGTGTTGTATGATAAGAAGGTGCCACCCAAGCTTAAAGGCAAATTCTACAGGGTGGTAGTCCGTCTGGACATGTTGCATAGAGCGGAGTGTTGGCCAGTTAAGAACTCCCACATTCAAAAAATGAAGGTGGTGGAAATGCGGATGTTGCATTGGATATGTGGGCTGACTAGGGGGGATAGAGTTTGGAATGAGACTATCAGGGAGAAGGTTGGTGTGACTCCAGTGGAGTATAAGGTGCGGGAAGTCCAATTGAGATGGTTCGGACACGTGATGAGGAGGGGCATGGATGCCCCGGTTCGTAGGTGTGAGAGGCTAGCTTTGGATGGTTTTAGGCGGCGTAGGGGTAGGCCGAAGAAGTACTGGGGAGAGGTGATTAGGCGAGACATGGAGCAGTTACAGCTCACTGAGGACATGACCCTAAATAGGAAGATCTGGAGGACGCGAATTAGGGCAGAAGGCTAGGGTCAGTTTGGGTCGCTAGTGTAGGGAATTACTTGGTGGGGGTATTATTCTTGTTATGATACCTTGTTTCATGTTTTATTATGAATCTGTTTGCTTTTCTCTGTTTTCTATTACTTGTGGGTGTCGTATTTGTGTTATGCCATTTGGTTCCATGCTTTACTATGTATTTGTGTAGTATTTTGTGTCTCGAGCCGGGGGTCTATCGGAAACAGCCTTTCTACTTCTTTAGAGGTAGAGGTATGAACTGCGTACATCTTACCCTCCCCAGACCTCACTATGTGGGAATACACTGGGTTTGTTGTTGTTGTTGTATTTGTTTACATGACATTAACCTGATGATTTGGCAAAAACGCGTGTAAAACAGTCTCGTTTCAGCGTGTGAAGCCAATGTTTTGCCTCTAATTATTTTTTTTTGAAATAATTGTAATTTTTAAAAATAAAAATAAAAAAGCCCTCTTCTTCATTGCCCTCCCCTTCCCCTGCACCAGCCCCATTTCCCCACCCATCTTCCCTACATCCCCTACCCCCCACACCAGCGTCCCCCACCAATTCCCATCCCCTTTCCTCCCGCCCTATCTCCCACCAGTTCCCCACTTTCCCCACCCCCATCAGTTCCCCCACCCCTTTCCCTCACCCCTCACCCCTTTTCACAAACCATAACAGAGAAAACATAAAACACACAATGAAGGGTCTCCTTCATTTTCATTCACGATATACACATACACACAACCTCGCAATCAAGGGACAGACACTTTACAAGCAGCTTCACCCATTTATTCTCAACCACCACCGCCGCCATAGCTGCGACGATGATGACGACCCAATTTTCATTGAAAATTCAATTTTTTTCAATTATATAAGCTCCAAAATCTCTCATAAAACATCAAAATTCACTGAAAAACAAAAAAAAACCAGCAAAATCAATCAAAATCCAGCTCTAATTTTCATTCAAAATTTAATTTTTCCAACTATATCAGCTTCAAAGTCTCTCATGAAACACCAAAATTCACTGAAAAACAAATAAAATTCAGCAAATTTGATTAAAAAAAATCAACTCCAATTTTCATCCAAAATTTATTTTTTTTTCAACTATATAAACTCAAAAAAAACTCTTATAAAACACCAAATTTCACACAATAAACTGAAAAACATACAAAATTCAACATATCCGATCAGAACTCCAAGTTTGACTCTGATTAGATCCTTACCGCTAATGATCAACCTTAATTTCACCGAAAAAAACACCAACCATAATTTTTTCTTTATAATTCAAAAATTCTTTTTTTTAGAGTAGATCGAAGGAAAGAAGCAAAAACGCTTTTGTTAATGATGAATAATGAAAGTTGTGTGTTTGAGAGAACAAATAAAATTAAATTAGAAAGAGAGGGATTTGAGAGTTGGAAAAACGATGGAAATATATATATATATATATATATATATATATATATATATATATATATATATATATATATATATATATAAGTTTATATTTAATATTTATATTTCTATTTTATTATTTAATTTATTATGTGGCATTAAAAAATGATGTGAAATTTAATGTAATTATTTAAAAATGACGTGAAAGCTAACGTGGAGGTGGTTGTGTTACACAAACTGAAATAGAGTTTAAAATATTGAGTTTTATTGAATTAAGGGGTTCAGATGACAAATGTATAAGTAGGAGTATCCACTTTACAAACCACACCAAGTACAAGGGTCCATCGAACTATTTTGCCAAATAAAAAATTAATAAAACTTTTAAAGAAAATAAAATTCTTCAAAAACATGTTTTTATTTTTGTTAAAAAAAGATACCATTTAAAATAGATGTCAATCACTGAAAGGATGTCAATCACTCCTATTTCTCTCAAAAAATATTCTTTTCTCCAAAACTGCTTCTTTTTCTTCAAAAGTAGCTTTTTCTTCTCGGAAAATATTCTTCTCCTTCAAAAATAATTTCTTTCTCTTCAATCACCCCTAATTTGTTTTATCTTAATCGTCAATTTTTTTTAAAATATAGATGTATACGTTTCTTCTTCTTTTTCTAAAAATCAGAAATCAAATTTTGAGTAAAACCTAATATTATCCAACTTTTTATCACAATCATTGAAAAAATTTCATTATAATACAGATTTACATATTTCGATTGCAACATTGAAAAGAGTATTATTCACATCTTTAATTTTTCAATATCATTTTCATCCGCTAAAAACAATAATAAGTATATATGCATCAATCTTGTATGTCATTCTACATACCAAAACTATAGACAAAAAACTTAAAAATCAAAAAATATTTTGTATATGATATTGATATATAACATGATTAAACTTTGTTAGAAAATTAAATGAAATATAATCCACATAAGTTATGTTTGGTATAAACCTTGTTTTCAAATAATTTCACATAAAAATCATAACATTATGAATTACATACATTGAGACCCCGATAAGAAATGTCATTAATAAATGAGATGGATCTATAAACTGCTTTCTTATATCATTCCTCATTTTATTACCATTTTCATACATAATTCATACACTAAAATATATACAAAATTCTCACATACTAACATATAAGAATTTTAAAAAAATAATGAAATATGTCAGTTTCTATACAAATACCCCCCCCACACCCGCCCTTCAAAAAAAAAATAAAAAAAAATAAAAGCACACCAAATAATATTTCATACACAATCAATACATTAATTTTGTTTGTTTTTAAATTGATATAAGAAAATATGTAAGAAAATTTATATACATTCATTTCATACATATAAAAAAAAATTTAGTGAGGTGAACATACCATATTATTCATGCTATTCATACAATACACAGCGAAACAAAATTCAACAAAATACACAGTAAAAAGCTTCTACTACTAACGAAAAAAGTAATAGATCCAAAATAATTGAATTTTTCGTCCATCTCCTTCCTCACATAATTCATGATTTTCTATTTTTTTAAAGAAGATTCTTAAGTCAATTTTTCAAACATAATTATTGATGAAACTATTTACAATTCCATGACATTGCTAGATTGGATGAACTCACTTGAACAAGATGTAAATCTTATAGATTTTAATTCTATTCTTGACCTTCTTAAAAATGTAGATCTTATATGTTTCAACCATCTTCATCTTCAAGTAAAAAAATTTACTTTTATTACAATTTTGGTTGATTTTCAAAAGAGAAAATTGCTTAGAAATATTTTTGCTAGATGTGTATTAAGAAAAAGAAAAGGGACAAAAAAAATATTTCAGTTGATTATTGATTTATATAGAAAGAGATGTAATAAAATTGAAATATTGAATGTGATGGAAGTAAGTGGATAATTATGAGAAGAGATAATTTAGAAAATTTGTTTTCCATTTACACCGATCAAAACGTGCAAAATAAGAAGAGAGATCTCCCCCCATCCCCTATATCTCTTTTAATAAATTAAAGTAATTATAGAATCTACTATAACTGGCAATTAAAAATTTGTTTTCATAAGTATGAAAAAGTAGAGTCATAACTTGCAAAAAACCTTCTTAAAAATATATCTAGGATAATTTTTACTTTTCTTTTTATTTCAAATAAAGAAATAAAAATTGGGCGGATACCTATAAATGTTACATGTGACATCGTTTGAATACAGGATATATACAACCCAAAAGATTGATGGCAAGGGTATATACATAGCCAAAGTATAACGAAGGGTATATGCCTACCATTTATGATAGCTCGGGAGTATATATGTCCCGTTTCTATAAAATAAATAAAATTAGATAAATGCCTAGGATGATGCCACATGTTCCTTCGTTGGGGTAAAAATATATACAACCCCAAAAATTGACGGCAAGAGTGTATACATACCGAAAGTATAACGAGCATATTGTATAACGAAATATATATACATACCATTTCTAAAATTCGGAAGAATGTATATTCCTTCGATGTTATCAATTTAACACATGATGAACTTAACTAAAATTTAAGAGAATTAAGGTTTAGGAAATGCATTTCTTGCCAAGGAAAATTACCTAGAGAAAATTTACTAGTATCATTTATGTCAACGCGAAAACACGCAGTCTCTCATGATTAGAAGGGAAGTGATCGTAAAAAATTAATTGTGTTCTAGGACAAAAATTCAATGTTGTATTCATTTAAAAAGAAAAACAAAAATTATGTTCTCATTATGATCCAAAAAACAACAATTACTTAAAGTGAAAATTATCCTAGTTATACTTTTAGAAGGTTTATTGCAAGTTATAACTCTACTTTTTCCTAATTATAAAATAAAATTTTTAATTGCAAGTTAAATTATCTCTTTTCATAATTATCTACTTAGTTCCATCACATTCAGTATTTCAAATTTATTACATCTCTTTCTATACAAATCAATAATCAACTGAAATATCTTTTTGTTCCTTTTCTTTCTAGCAAAAATATTCCTACAACAATTTTCTCTTTTGAAAATCAACTAATATTGTTATGAAAGTAAAATTTTTTACTTGAAGATGAAGGTGGTTGAAACATTTAAGATCTACATTTTTAAGAAGGTAAAGAATAGAATTTAAATCTATAAGATTTACATCTTGTTCAAGTAAGTTCATCCAATCTAGCAATGTCATGGGATTGTAAATAGTTTCATCAATAATTATGTTTGAAAAATTGACTTAAGAATCTTCTTAAAAAAATAGAAAATCATGAATTATGTGAGGAAGGAGGTGGACGAAAAATTCAATTATTTTGGATCTATCTATTACTTTTTTCGTTAGTAGTAGAAGCTTTTTACTGTGTATTCTGTTGGATTTTGTTTCGCTATATATTGTATGAATAGGATGAATAATATGGTATGTTCACCTTATTATAATTTTTTATATGTATGAAATAAATGCATATAAATTTTCTTACATAATTTTTTTTATATCAGTTTAAAAACAAACAAAATTAGTGTATTGATTGTGTATGAAATATTATTTGGTGTGCTTTTATTTTTTGGGGGTTTGAAATTTGCATAGAAACTGGCATATTTCATTTTTTTTTTAAAATTCTTATATGTAGGTATGTAAGAATTTTGTACATATTTTAGTATATGAATTATGTATGAAAATGGTAATAAAATGAGGAATGATATAAGAAATCAGTTTATATATCCATCTCATTTACTAAATGATATTTCTTATCGTGGTCTCAATATATGTAATCCATAATGCTATGATTCTTATGTGAAATTATTTGAAAAATAAGTTTATACCAAACACAAACTTATATGGATTATATTTCATTTTATTTTCTAACCAAGTTTAATCATGTTATTTATCAATATCATATACAAAATAATTTTTGACTTTTGAGTTTTTTGTCTATGATTTTGGTATGTAGAATGACATACAAGATTGATGCATATATACTTATTAATAATTTTAGTGGATGAAAATGATATGAAAAATCAAAGATGTGGATTATATTCTTTTCGATGTTGCATCAAAATATGTAAATTTGTATTATAATGAAAAAAATTTCAACGATTGTGATAAAAAATTGGATAATATTAGGTTTCACTTGAAATTTGATTTCTGATTTTTGAAAAAAGAAGAAGAAAGGTATAAATCTATATTTTAATTAAAAAAAAATGACTTTTAAGATAAAAAAAAAAGTTTAGGGGTGATTGAAGAGAAAAAAATTATTTTTGGGGAAGAAGAAGCTGCTTTTGGAGAAAAAGGAGTTTTTGGATAAAAGAACATTTTTTGAGAGAAATACATGTGATTGACATCCTTTTAGTAACTGACATCTATTTTAAATGGTGTATTTAAAGTGATATTTAATATATATATATATATATATATATATATATATATATATATATATTTTGAAGAATTTTATTTGTTTTAAAACTCTTATTAATTATTTTTTTATTTTTTAATTTAAAAGTTGTTGTTAGTTGCAATCTAAGAATTATTGCTATGACTTGCAATATACAATCTAAGGATATATGTTTTGATTTTTGTGAAGATTGTCCTAAATAAACTTATTAGATTGTTTACTACAAGTTATAACAACACTTTTCAATAATTACTAAACTAAAAAAATTATTGCAAGTTATAGCAACTTTTAGGATTTTTTTTAAATATTAGAAAATCGTTTTTCATATTTAATATTCATATTTTATCCTTATTTATAGCATTTAATAGTTATCACTCTTCATTAAATATTTTGATACTTATGGCAAGTTTTATTATTGATATCAATAATTATCTTTGTTTTTTTGTATTAATTAAGTTACAAAATCTGTTCATAATTCAAGGAGTCAAATATGGTAAATATATTTTTTATAATGCTATTTGATTATTGACTTTTTATTAACTTTAATAACTAAGTTAGTAGTTCTATACTTACACGTTTTCCAATGTTACTTTACCGAGAAGAGTTTTTCTTTTTTACCATAATTTTTTTTTCTTTTTCTCTTCTTTATCATATATTTATTAATTAAAATAATTCAACACAAAATAATACAACATGAAATATTATAAAACAATATGTAACAACTATCCAAACAACCTTTTGGGATATTAATTAATTATATTTTCGATCTATATGTGTGAGAGGTATATAACAAAGTTAAGATTTCTAAATATTCATTATTACTTATTAAGAACGACAAATGTATATTTACGTGAGCCTAGTCAAGCTTCAAGTCATACTTTAATAGACGATAAGTTAAAGAAATCATAATTACGCGTAATTAATTTTATTTTTTATGTGTAATTATTCCCTAAAGATATTTCTATTTATTTTTCAGATTTATGAATATGCAACGTCCAAATAACTAAATATGGGTTAGGTGGAGTTAATATATATAGCTAAATATGGGTTAATATCAATATATAATATTATCTAACAATATATTCTTTTAGTATTAATGTTTATCCTTGGATCTTTTATATGAAAGAATCTATTTAAGTTCATGTTAATTATTGATTATTGATATGTTTTGTTCCTCTTATATTATCTATTAGCAACATTAATAAATTTGTAATTTAACTATTGGATTCAAGTTATCATCACATAACATATTAGAAATTTAAAGGCAAATTGAATACAATAGTTGGGAAGATACTTTCATAACATGATCTTCCGGGAGATTTTTTTATTTCGATGGAAATATAATTTCATCCAATACTTCACGTGGTATTTCCCATGTACTTTCACAACGAAGAGGTTCAACTAGTATGACATAAGCATTTTTGAAATTTTTATTGTGTATGACCATTGGCGGACATCTATCACTTATTATGTACATTATTTCAAATTGATTTGAAGTTTTGTCTATCCTTATCTATATTGCAATTGCTTCTAATAAACCTTTGTAGTTTGTAGTTGCGTCATACATAATAACGTATCCACCAAAGTCACTTGGTCTACCTGTTGCAACAACAAATATTATAGAACTTTTGATCATATCATGTAACCCATAAACATACACAATTGAATCAAAAGTTACTGTTTCAAGAGACTTTCATCATACAACAACAAATATTATATAACTTTTGATTATATCATGCAACCTATAAAAATACACAATTGAAGCTAAAGTTACTGTTTCAAGAGACTTCCATCATTATATTATAGAAATTTCAACACGTTAACATTAATTAATTGAAGAAATATATAGAGAAAAAAATTTAATATTTTTATCCATGAATGACTTTAAATAAAAATTTTGAATTCTTTAAATACGATTGAGTGCAAAATTTTAAATTGCTAAATAATTTAACATACCTGAGGAATCTCATCTTCCTTCCACGATGTATCATAATTGAATGCAAATTATCATAATCCATATTTTTATGTCTTGTTTTTTGATTTTTTTTTTGCATATTGGAGAACCTTTTCTTTCAATAAAAATTCTCAAAAGATGCATAAAAGAAAAATAACTTATGAAATTTTTTACTAAAATAATATAATTTTGGAGGGAAAAAAATAACAAACGTGTATAAAGATGAAAGATAAATTGGAGTGTTTTAAAACAGAGAGGAAAAACGATAAAAGAGAAAATTGGGGGATGTGATTAGTATCAAATATTAAATGATAACATATATTTAAGGAAATAATATTGTTG
The DNA here is from genome assembly GCF_002878395.1 of Capsicum annuum. Taxonomy (NCBI): domain Eukaryota; kingdom Viridiplantae; phylum Streptophyta; class Magnoliopsida; order Solanales; family Solanaceae; genus Capsicum; species Capsicum annuum. Next base: position 22,457,360 of record NC_061114.1, read on the forward strand.
TTTAGTTATATTAAAATAGTATTTTTTATTTTTGGGGTGATTTTGATACGATCTAAAAAAAAATAAAAATATATTTTATTATTTTTTAATTGAAAGTTGCTACAACTTGAAAACTAAAAAGTTTTGCTATAAGTTGTAATAAGCAATCCAATAAGTTTATCTAGGTAATTTTCCCTTGATTTTTTTCCCAAATAAAAATTAACCACACAACTTCTCATTCTCAAGCCCATTTAAAATCCGAAATTAAAAATCCAAGTCTAGACCTGAAATTAAAAACCCAACTTTAGAGACAACATCAAAAGACTAAGAAACCTCTCCATCGTCATACTTCTTCTCCCTCGATTACAATCCTAGAATTTTTTTTCTCTATTCCAGCTCTAAATTTTGATTCATAACACCAAATCCAATTAGTTTTTGCTTTCTTTTTAATTTCATAAATTAGACATTATATCATGTCCGAAATTAGCTGTGATTCTAAATCTTATCCGGTGAGGACTCAATTTTGTGGTGAAATTACTTGTTTCACTTTAAGAACTCCATAAAATCCAAAAGATTGATGGTAATGCTATATACATATCCAAAGTATAACGAGTGTACATGCATCCCATTTATGATAGTTTGAGGGTTATAGTTGTCTCTTTTCTTAAAATAACTAAAATTGCGTAAATGCCTCGGATGATGTCACATGTCCCGGGCGTTTGGATAAAGGCTATATACAATCTAAAAAATTGACGGCAAAGATATATGTGTACCATTTATGATAGTTCAAGAGTATATTTGTCTCTTTTTCGAATTGATAAAATATAAATGCATTCATGGCAAGTGGAAAGCCATGCAATCAGGGTTCTCTCTTTTGCTTAACGGGATTGAGTTTAAGAATGTGATTCGTACAATGGAAAATACTTTCTTGAAAAAATAGTTATTATTTTTAGCGCTTGGTAAGTAAGCAAAAATTATTAGAAGAGTGTCTATATGTAATCTTATAAAATACTATATGGGTAGAATAGGATGGTGATTGGGGGTTCAAGGTCCGGAGGAGGGGGTCAAAGGATGAGGGTGAAGGCATTGGGTGGCTGGAGAGAAAGGATGAAACTTGGAATGTAGACCGTGTTATTTTCTATTTTCATCAGTAAATCATTTTCCTCATTTATAACAAGCTTGTTTTTAAGAGAGAATATTTTTCAAAATATCTTAATCAAACAAACATGAAATATTGCAAGTTATGCTACTTTACAAAACATTTCGTCAATATTATCTTTTTCTTTTTCTTTTTCGGTCAAGAGTGAGTTATTGTAGGAAGATACTTTTGTATACATTTTGTACCTGGGAAATTTCCATTTCAGTCGATAAAACTAATCAACTTATAATATTCATTCAACCAGAACACCATGGAATTACAAAAGAATATTTGTTATAAAAGATGTGCAACCAAATCTTCACCTATTACAAACAGTAAGAAAGACGACGAAGTTTATGAACATTCCTCAATGCCCAACTCTAAATACCCCGAGTATCCCCCAAATGCCAAAATAGAATGGCAGGACAGCGTGGTTACAAAGTATCCTGTGAAAAAGTCTGCACCCCAAGGGGTGTGATGCAGACAGCAAAGGCAGTGTACAAACACTATGCATTGTCAAAAACATAAAACAAATTGCATTATGCAGGAAATAGTTCATAATAAAATCCCAAATGAGGACATTGGGGCCAGTAGACGCGAACACCCCCCTCCCCCGGGAAAAGAATCCCATTTTCCTGAGAAAGAACAACACAGAGAAGGCCAAGAAGAAAACAAACTATAGAAAAGTATTTACAGTTCTTGCAATAGTTTGCAAACAAATTTCCAGAAGAACCACTAATTGGAGAAAAAAATGGATGCAGCATGTTGAGGTGTTTTTCATACATAATAACTGTAAATGGAAGATATCCTTGTCCATTAAAGGTGAATTTTCAGTGGAGAGCCATTTCTCAACATTGTTTCACAAGATGATCCACACGATATGGTCAAACTTGTGGCTTATTTATGGTATTTACTGTTACCTTTAGCTTGGAGATTTGACCAGAGGTAGAAATAACTTTGGCCGTTGAACTTTGATTGTTAAATGCTTCATACTGGGATCAACAGACAAAAGTTCTGCAGTTAAATGTTTCATTGAAAATCTAGACAAATATAGCAGAAGCATGCAAGAGAACAATTACATGTCTAACGACTTACGATTCTGCTAACCTAGAATGTGTTGTTGCACCTTGAGAATTTACTTTTCAGGCTGATTATTAGAGGCAACCAGTATTCTTAATTTAGAATTATCCCATTTCATATGCTTATTCGATTTAGAGATAAGAAATGAATCTTTGGCCTAACTCAACCCCAGAAGCTAGCTCATGGGGGTGGATTGCCCAAGACCATAATGGAGACAAAATGACCGTATGAAACAATGATAACAACCGGGTTTTGGGCCTAACTAGACCTCAAAAATTGGCTCATGAGGAGAGAATTGTTCAAGACCATAAGAAGATCAAATGACCCTATCCCCACCAATGTGGGATACTCTAACATAGCCAAATTCGTATCATCAATACAATTTTATTTTGTTTCTGTTAGATGTTAATATTCATGAAGAAGAGCCAAGGCCAGTATCATAAGATACATAGTTTACAATATCATCCAAAAACTACGCAAAAAAAGGAGGAAAATCAAAACAAACAAATTGAATAAGTTTATTTGACCTTTCGAGTGAAAAAAGTTACAACAACATGTGCCACATAATAGGTATAATAGCAAAAAAAATAATGTCAGACAGTGCACAAAACAATAGATCTTGTTCTGCGAAGGTTTAGGCTAAATCACCGCCACTTTGTTGCCACAAATTGATGATATCGGTGGCCTGATTAAGAAGAATAACCGTCTGTTTCTCGGATATCCAGGCTTTACTCTCCAGCATGACTTTAAGCTCCTCCCAAGCATCTTTTCTAGGCCAAAAATAATAGGGGCTCAACGGAATCGTACCATGACCAGGAATTACCTGGTCCAGTGAAATTCCGATGTTCTTCTCCATCCAAATAAACTTCAGCACTAGCCTAGGTTTCTCCAGTGGCTTAACCACCACTCCGAGCTTCTGTACATCCGGCATATTATGAGAGTCAAACATCAAAATGAAAATGATGCAAATATAACAAAATAAATATAACCAAACACCATAATAACGATATTGCAGATGTAACTAAATAAATAAAGCATTCTCTCTAAACCGCTTAAAACTTTTAAATGAGACATTGACCAAACATTGTATTAAAGCAGATTGAACAAACTTTTAAATAAGACATCCACTCAGCATAACATTAAAGCAGACAAGGCGCTGGTTTGAACCACCAGCCATTAACTTGGTCCAAGAAAAAGAATCAGACCCACATAGACGTGTTGCATACATACTAAATAAATAAAAGCACTCAGCACTATTTTGTAACAGCTTAAACTATCAAGACATTCACCCAGCATAGTATTAAAAAGACAGACTGTAACTTAAACTTTGCAATATTTATAGTAAATGGAAAAGGGTCAATTTCACCCCTGAACTATAGGTAACGGAGGACATTATTGTCTCATTTTGAATAGTTTAGGGACAAAATCGGTCATTTCCATTCTAGCTGGGCAATTGGGGAGGGTACTTTGGAGCCACTTGACTAATGACACGAGCATTTCTGTGCTAAAAACCGAAATGGGTATCAAAGTTGTCCTAATTCGATTAGTTCAAGAGAAAAAATAGCCCTTTTCCATAAATAAATATGCTCCAATGACATAGCTTACAACTTTTCTTTTAAAATTAGTAATCTGCATGAGTGCCTCGATCAATCCACCGGATACTTACATCTTCACACAAGTACAAGTGCCAGGTAACACTACAATTAGACATGTAAAGAAATGGATCTTGAGCCTAACTCAACCCTAAAAGCTAGCTCATGAGGGGAGGATTGCCCAAGTTCATATAAGGAGACCAACTACCCATTCCTTCTTTGATGCCCAAACCTTGTTAATTGGAGCGTGGACCGGGAGCGCAACATCAGTGAACAAAGAATTGGGATGGGTCTGACCCTAATAGCATGTAAAAAGTGGATTTTTGGCCTAACTCAACTTCAAAAGTTGGCTCATGAGTGGATGATTTTCCAAGTCTATATAAGGAGACCAATTGTCCGTCCCTCTTCTGCTGTGGGACTCTTAACAAGACAAATCAAAAGAAATCATATATCTCTCCGTTGTGCCTCTACTGGATTGTTTCATGGTTCCAATAGTCTTCATTTTAGTTCTATTGGTCGTTAGGACACAACCTAAAAAAAAGGGTTAGCCGGTGCACTAAAGCTCCCGCAATGCGCAGGGTTCGGGGAAGGGCTCCATCACAAGGGTGTATTGCACGCAGCCTTACTTTGCATTTCTGTCAGAAATTGTTTCCAAGGCTTGAACTCGTGACCTCCTGGTCATATGACAACAACTTTACTATTTACTCCAAGGCTCCCCTTCCGTTAGCACACAACCTAAGGTGCAAAATCATTAAACTTGAAGGGGTCGTTTGATAGAATGTATAAGAATAATACTAAATATAGTGTATTTGATAATATTAGGATTAGTTAAGTGGAATAAAAATTATTTCTTATCCATTGTTTTCTTTGGTGTATTAAGGGTCATACCAGGAAAAATAGGGTGAGGAATGAGATTATTCGGAATAAGGTGGGAGTGGCTTCGATGGAGGACAAGATGCAAGAAGTGAGGATATATTGGTTCGGGCTCGTGATAAGGAGGGGCTCTGATGCTCCAGTGCGGTATGAGATACTTTCTATGGATAGTTTAAGGCGGCGTAGAGATAGGCCGAAGAAATATTGGAGATATGAAGCAGTTACAGATTATGGAGGACATGACCCTTGATAAGAAGGTGAGGAGGACGCAGATTAGGGTAGAGGGTTAGGGGGTGGGAGTGCGTCGGTAATAGTAAGGGAGGGTATTTTATTTTTGTCTGAAGTTTCTTGTTCGTGGTGTTGAGTGATGTGTATGGTTTCAGATAGATAGTTTTTAGTATTATCTTGTGGCTATAGTATCATCTTATAGCTAGTGGTGTTAGTTTATTTTGCATACTGTACTAGTTTATATGCATTTATGTTTTGTGTTTGTTATACTATTATCGATCCTAAGCCGAGGATCTATCGGAAACAGCCTCTCTACTTCACTTGAGAAAGTGGTATGATCTGCGTACACTCTACCCTCCCCAAACCCCACTATGTGGGAATACACTGGGTATGTTGTTGTTGTAGTATATTGCTAGTACTATAGCTTGTTATATATTAGCTATACACACTACAAAACTGAATAGAGTGTGAGTTTGTTATACATAGGTTGAAAGTCCTACCAAACTAAAGATAAAAGGTCAGAAAACCTTAGTAGCTCAGTTATTTGATTACCTTCACCTTCACAACTTATTAAAGACGATTCAATTCCCACCTTGTGATCTCCTCCCCTATTTCCCCTTCCCCTACCCCTAGTTTTTACATAAAAGAAAGAGCGGAAGTAAAAAAAACACCTAAAGTATAGCAATTTTTCGAATTTTCTACGTGAATTTTCTATTAGGTGGTAGGTTTCGTACCTGAACTATTAGCAACTTTTTATAAAAAAAA
>NC_061114.1:22466014-22500777 GCF_002878395.1 Capsicum annuum
GGGGTATATTTAAATATTGGGATGAAATAAATTAAAATGAAAAAGGAACAAATATACTCCTTCCCAGACTATGATAAATGATATGTGCATACCCTGCGTCATACTTTGGATACACATATGTCCCTACATTAGTGTGAGGGAAGTATACGTACCATTTCATTGCGGTAGGGGCATATGTTTACCCAAGATATGACAAAGAATATATACGTACCATTTATCATTGTTTGGGGGGTATATTTGTCCTTTTTTCGTAGTTTTTGCTACAACACCTATCATAAAATCAATAATGAAATATGTTAAATTAATTTTCAAATTGATGAAACAAAAACTACACATAAAATACCATAAGAGGATATCAAAAAATAAAAATAAAATCATAAATCTTAAAAATCAATAAAACAGACCACATAGCCAATAAGCATGTTAACTAAAGGACTTGTAGGAGTCCATACTACCAAATTTTTGAAAATAAAAATAGTTGTGGATTATGTTTTTCTTTAATTTATTTTTCTTATTTAAATTTTTAAGAAATTAAGTTGTTATTATATACTTTTGGAGAAAAAAACCTACAATATTTTTCTTTTTTTTTTTTACTATGTATTTTAGGATTTCTTTTTTACATACACAAGGAAAAGATCCACCAATATTAATTCTCCGTATATTTTTTCTTACCATATATTTTAGAACTTTTTAAATTTACTAGGACTATAATTAATATTATGAAGTTAATTAAATAATATTTTGAAAAAATAATAAATGACAGTTTTGTCTATTGCAGAGTCTCTTAATAAAGGGAAGAAACTCCAAAAAATATTTATAAGGCTTTTCACACTTGTAATATAGTGTAGATATAGATTAGCACTAGGCTTGTAGTCCAGTAAGCTTCGATTTCAGTTCATTTTGTTTTGTGTGTTGGTTTTCAACTTCGATTTCAGCTTTACATAAATGTGCCCTTTAACTTGGCTTCAACTTTTATCTATGCACTCCATTTTTAGGTGTGCACAAGTAGGCACTTATACTTGTATAAAGTTGAACAAGAAGACAGGTTTCCTATGTGGCATCCTACATGGCCAATTCATGTCCTACATAGCATCCTACATACGTGTATTATGCCACATAGGACATATACGTTTACTCGTTTAACTTTATATAAGTTTAATTATACTTGTGCATGTCTAAAATTGAATGTCATAGATATAAATTGAGGACAAGTTGAAGGACATGCTTATGTATTATGCCATTTTCATTATTGTACTTTTATTGTTTGTGTGCATAATTTTTTATTTCGATTAAATTGTATTATGATTGCTCGCATGTGTGTATTCCTTTTTCAAAATGTTTGACAGGTACCCATTCATATGAGAGTCTATCAAAAATAGTGTATCTACTTCTACGAGGTAGAGGTGACGTTTGCGTGTATTCTAGCCTCCCCAAACTCCATCGGTGGAAGTACATTGAATTGTTGTTGTTGATAAATGAAAATAGATAAATTTTTAATATATAATGAATATGTAGAAGTAGATCCAAGAATTATTTATGACCCTATTTAAAGGACAACCAATGTTTAGAAATTTTTGTAAGTGTATCCACTTTAAAAAAATTAGCAAAATTTAGACATACACATAAGAAGTTTAGATTGTTAAATTTTAATAGGTTGTTTGGTTCATAGGATAAAGTGGAATATCATAGGATTATGTTTGAATTAAATTTATTCTTTTTATTATTACTACAAAATCAGAACCAGTAAAGCATATGAAAAAATATGAAGTTCGAAGCTCACAGAAAACTGTGTTTTCTTACAGAATTTAATCCCCTCATAATTGATTAAGGTTTTGATTAATTCCTCCAAGAATAGAATAGAATAATTTCTACAATACTGATAATCAAAATTGCAGAATTTCGACGAACTCAATAAATGGAGCAAATCACACTTACTGTTATCTTTGAAGAAAAACAATGAAGGAGATGAAAGAAAAATCAATCTTCATTTTATTTTTGTAAGTAGTATTTCATTTTTTAGAAGTTGAAATAAAGCAAAGCCTCTAAATACTTATAATTGCTAATAGATGCAAACATCTTCAAGCATGTCTTGTCAGTTTCTTTTATCTTTGTTATTACAAAAGTTGCCATAAAAATAATCTTCTCAGGTCCTGATTAAGTATAGGAAGTAAAAAATAAATTCCTTATTAGAATAAACATGGCGGATAGCACTTGAATCAATTCACCTTTCTTTTGAATCTCCTACCAAATTATATTCTGAGAGCATTGCATACAAATTGTCTATGTCTTCAGTCATATTTGCTTGCTCCTTCTTCTTATCTTTCTTTGGAGCACGACAATCTAAAGATACTTCGTCAAACTTGCCGTAGTTGTAGTAGTTTCCTTTAAACTTTTTCTTTCTCAGTATATTCTTATCTTAATCATACTTTTTTCTTTCTTCTTCTTTGGAGGAGCTTCAACATTATTTACTCCTGATATTTCAGACTTTGTAGTAGCTTTATTTTCTGTAGCTTTGTTATATTCTTTGATCCACAAATGAATCAGATCCTCCAGCTTCATTTTCTTTTATTCGTGTTTCAAGTAGTTCTTAAAGTGTTTCTACAAAGGAGGCAACTTTCGATAAAGACTGCCATTTAAAATGCTTCATTAACGATCATACCTTCAGCAAGTAAATCATGAATGATAACTTGCAATTTCTGGACTTAAGACATAACAGACTTGTTGTTAACCATCTTAAATTCTAGAAACTTTACAACCATAAATTTCTGTAGTCCAACATCTTTAATTTTGTATTACTTTTCCAAAGTGTCCCATAATTCTTTTGAAGTTTAAATTTGAATGATTTCATGCCTCAGTTATCAGAAAATGCTCTTTCTCAGGAGTGTCATCTGGAAAGGTTGAAATTTTTTCAGTGATAATCCTCTGTAAACTAAGAGTGGTCAGATAAAAAAATATCTTTTGTTTCTTCCTTTTAAAGTCAATACCAAAGAACTTTTTGAATTTTTCTGCCGTAGCCATTGCAGGAGTAGTATGACTTAATTTTCCTAGCCGTAGAAGCAGAAGCCATAACATTATCAATTGATTCTTTTATTTTTGTTCAAAAATACATGAACATAATTAACTAAACTGGTTAAAAAATGAAGTAGAATATTGTAAGATTTTAATCTCCAAGCAAATCAAAATAGAGATGAAGCAAAAATATATACAAAAAAATATAAATTCTTTTAGTTTGTATTCCAGCAAAATAAAAAATAGTAAAATTGATAGAAAAAAAATGAAGTTCTAAGCTCATAGAGAACTGTGTTTTCATAAAGAATTTAATCCCCATACAATTGCTAAAAGTTTGGATTAATTTCTTCAGGATAGAATAGAGCTTTTTATTTTTGTAAGCAACATTTTATTTTTTAGTAGTTAAAGTGAGGTGAAGCCTCTGAATATTTATAGCCACTAACAAGTGCAAACATACCTGTTCGTAAAGATGTGTCATTTGAGAATGAACATACCTGTTTGAAATAAACACACCTATTTTAAAAAATTGTGTTATATGAAAAGAGAAATATCTATTCAGAAATCGACATGACTGTTAAAAGGAACAACTTATTCCTGCAAATTAATATTAGCAAAGGAGAAATTAGTTAATGAATCAAAAAGATAAATTTCTTTCGAAGAATTTATCAATCAATCAGATCATTTGTTGTTGTCGAAGTCGAAGCCAAGCTGAGGAAGCGACGACGATGACGATATGAGGAAACATTTCTTTCTCAATGCTTTATTAGCTAGAAGAAGTGTGTCTTATTAAAATGAAAAAAGTATTCCGCTATTCTACCAATGAGGGAGAAATGACCTATCACTTTCTTTTCCCCTTTATTCAACATCTCTTCATTTCTTAATTGTCTTTACACCAAAATTTCTCAATTCACGCCTTAACACAAATTCAACATCTTTTTGTTTGAAGATATCATTCTTAAGATGAATTTATATCTCAAACTTACTCACTTAAGAGGTGGGATAACTTAGTTCAAAAATTATGATCACAAACGTATAATATCAAAGTAAAATTTATGATGCAATAGACTATTTGAATGCCAAGAAACAGCTAGCTAAAGATATTCCTATAGAATCTATAACGGAACATGAAAATATAGATACTACAGACACACAAGGTGATGTTGCAGACAAAAGAAATCCTGCAAAGAGCATTGTTTTGAATGTTGAAGCTGAGTAACGAACAACTATTGAAAACAACGATGCTATGAGTGACATTGTCGTAGAAGTTTTGATGGAGCAAGAGTTACTCTAATTTTTCAAATCGAAGATATATTACGATAAATAATTCTGAATGTTGCATAAACATTACTAGTTGACTTAAAGCAGTAGACAACTTATGTTAAAGTTTCTGAAACTCTTGAACATTGTGGTTTACAAGATAAAAATGATAATATAACAGAAAATTGGACAATGATTGTATGTAAAAATTTGGACAGTTATTCATCAGTTTGTCCAAGTAAATCTTTAGATTATGAACAAATGTGACTAAAAAGATGTTGTTGCGTGTCGTTCTTGAGGCCGTGCAACAAACAAAAATATACGATTTGGTTGATGAATTTCACCATCTCTTTAAATAGTAAATTAAGTTCAGATTGTGTCTAAAAGTGCAATTGCAAAGAATGATGACTCAGGGACCTTAGTGTTATGACTTGGTTCAACTTATGTTATTGAGTTAGGCGGTGACCTTTTTGATGAGAATGAGAAAGATAATATGTTGGATATATGTTTTGACAAAGTGGCTAGGGATATATGGAGTTTCTCACCTAGGAAATAAAGAAGGGGACGTTGAATTTCAACACATATACAGAGCCAATACGCAGCGGAAAACTAAATAAGAACGTATCTTCCCCCATTATTATTCAAGTGTTGTGGAGAATCACCTTTGTCAAAAACTTAAACATAAAAAGAGGGAAAGGATAGACCTAAGAATCTTCTAACCTATGCCTAGCAAAGGTATGCTAGACTGATGGAGTCACAGACGTATTTATAGGTAGGATAAGGACCTTAGGCAAATAACTTTAACCCCAGGGACTTTCATAGTTATTTCTTGCCATCAAAGAAATACCATATATGCATAACTTAAAGGAAAAGTAATTGACTGATTTATTACTTTACTTGATAGATAAGGTAAATTTTTTACCAAAATATGTGGGTCATTAATACGTAATATTCTTACATTATCCTATTTGATCTACATATCAAAATCAGACAATTCATTTTGAGTGAAAATAAACAATATGACCATAAACACATATTCACTCAACTTAATAGTTATGCAGAAATTACTTTTTATCAAGAATATATTAATACAAAAATTATGGCGGTCATGCTCTTAATCAAACACTTTCTTTCATGTATTACGATATACAATATGTTCTAAATAAAGTGTCCAACAACTTTATTAATGAGCTTAGTATAAGTTATTCAGAGTCCAACTTTATTGTATCCAATGATCACTTTATAATACATGAAAATCAAAATGTGCACGTTCATGTATAACAAAAACGATAATATATAGACAAATCGTTAGAGAACATAGCGATACTACAATGAGTTACTAAGTCCCATACAGGTCGCATGATCCTTAAAAATATTAAATGGTAAATCTTTAGTCATAGGATCAACAATCATCAAAGTAGTACTAACATGTTCAAAACTAACTTCTTGCTTCTTGACATGGTCTCTAACCATCAAATACTTTATGTCGATGTGCTTACTTCGCCTACCACTTTTATTATTTTTCAAAAAGAATATTGTACCTGAATTATCACAAAATAATTGCAATTGTCTCACAATAGAATTGACAACTTTAAGATCTGAAATAAAGTTCTTCAACCATAACGCCCGTGATGTAGCTTTATAGCATGCTATTAATTCAGCTTCCATTAGGATGTTGCAACAATGGTTTTCTTAACACTTAATATATCTAGAAGTAGATTTACCACTATCTTTGCATCTATTCAAATCAGAGTCTAAATACCCAATGACTGCTAATGAGTCATAATATTTGTATGTAAGTCTAAGATCCTTGGTTCCTTATAAATATCTCAAAACCCTTTTACCAGTTTTTCAATGATCAAGATCAGGGTTACACTAATATTTGTCAAGCATTTCTACTATAAAGGCAATATCAGGTCTAGTGCAGACCTGTGCATACATAAGATTTCCAATAAGTGAAGCATATGAAATGTTTTTCATTTGCTCTTGTTCCAATGCATTTTGCGGGCATTGATTCAATAAGAATTTGTCACCTTTAATGATAGGTGTTGCTATAGGTGAACAATTTTTTATTCTGTATCTTTTTAAAATTCTTTTAATGTAGGCTCTTTGAGATAGCCCAAGCAATCGTTGAAATCTATATATGTGAATCTCTATGCCAATAACATATGAGGCTTCACCCATATCCTTTATTTCAAAATTTCGGATAAGGAACTATTTTGTTTTATACAACAACCCCAAATCATTACTAGCAAGTAAAATGTCATCCACATATAGGACTAGGAAAATATATTTATTCCCACTTATCTTAAGGCATATACATTAATCAATGATATTCTCTGTAAATTAAAATGAAGAAACAACATTATTAAATTTAATATATCATTAGCGGAAAGCATATTTCTGTCCATAAATAGATTTATTCAACTTGCAAATAAGATGACTTTCATCCTTATCACCAAATCCTTCAGGCTGGTGAATGTATACCTCCTCTTCAAGATCTCCATTCAGAAAAGTCGTTTTCACATCCATTTGATGTAGTTCTAAATTAAAATAATGAGCTACTAATGTTATGATTGTTCTTAATGAGTTTTTCTTTGATATAGGAGACAATTATGTTAATCAGTACCTTCTTTCTGAGTGAAATCCTTGGCTACAAGTCTAGCTTTATATTGTTCAACATTACTAGACGAGTCTCTTTTGATTTTATAAACCCATTTAGATTCTATAGTACAGACTCCTTTTGATAATTCAGTGAGATTTCATACTTTATTTTTAGTCATAGATTCTATCTTTTCTTCCATGGCATCATACCAAAATATGAAGTTTTCTCCACTCATATCTTGTGAAAATGAACATGGATCATCTTTTAGTACAATATAAGACTCTTGAATGTATACAACATAGTCACTAGAAATTGCTACTCTATGAACTCTTAAGGATCTTCTTACTTTCACTTGTTTAGGTGCTTATTCAATAACGGGTTCAGGTAAAGCGGCTTGTTCTTCAAGTGACTCATCAAATGGTGGTGACTCTTGAGCTTGTTGCTCTTCAGGTAATTTATGAGAATTTAACTGTTTTGCATTTAAGTTTTAAGTATATAAAGGTACCATAAGTGGTTCCCTTATCTCTTTTAGTTTCCCTAGTTGAGTTGAACTACTCCCACTTATTTCATATTCCTCAAGAAATTTAATATTTCTATCTTCAACAATTTTAGGAGAATGAGAAGGACAATAAAATCTGAATCCTTTAGAGTTAACCACATAACTTATAATAAATCGCTTATTGTTCGTTCATCCAATTTTTTTAAATATCGATTATAAATCTCCACTTTAGTTGGGCATCTCCAAATGTGTAAGTGTCTTAAACTAGATTTTTATTCTTTAAAAGGTGTTTTAGGAACAACCTTAGATGGAACCATCTTTAAAATATACATAACAGTTTTTAAGGTTTCACTCCATAAGGATAAAGATAAACTTGATCTGCTAATCATGCTTCTTACCATGTTCATTAATGTTGGGTTTCTTCTTTTCTACCATACTATTTTACTGTGGTGTTTCTGGCATGGTATATTGTGCAATTATATCTTTTTTTTCAAGAAACTCAGCAAATGGACGTTTAACTTGTCTTTTTTCTATGTACCTTCCATATTATTCTTCACCCTACATACCTTATAGTTTTGATTTGAGCTCCAATTTGTTTCTCAACTGTTGTTTTAAAATCTTTAAAAGCATCAAGTACTTCTGATTTATTAAACAAAAGATAGAGATACATATATCTTGAATAGTTATTAATAAATGAGATGAAATATTTCTCACCATTCAAGCAAGGGGTAGGAAAAGGTCCACAAATATCTGTATGTACGATCTCAACCAATTGAGAGCTCTTTTTAGCACCTTTAGTGGATTTGCTAGTCTTCTTGCCCTTTATGCAGTCCACACAAGTTTCAATGTCAGAAAAATCAAGAGCTCTAGGAACTACATTATTAACCAACTTTTTTATTCTTTCAATAAAGATATGTGCCAATCTCTTGTGTCAAAGACTTGATGAGTTCTCATTAGTAATACATCGCTTAGTGTCAATTTCTTTATCATGCAGAGTTATGACATTACATCTAGTCGTAAGGACTAGCTCAAATTTAAATAACTTTTCATACATATTTTCAAAATCAATAACTTTATTGCCTTCCAAAAATTTCATAGTAGACAAATAAAAATTGAAATCATAACTAGCTATAGATAGTCTAGAAGGAGACATTAAATTTTTAGAATACGATGGAATATAAAAAGTATTTTCTAAATCTAATTGAAAAACATCTTTTAAAATAAGCCTATAAGGTCCCACGCCTTCCACGTGTGATGTCATCCTATTGCTAGAATAAATATTTTATTCACTTTTTGTTGGCTTTCTTAGAGTTAAAAAACTCTGTATGATTTTGGCAATATGAGTTATGGAGTCAGAATTGATCCACCATATATTATCAGAAACATCAATGAATTAGATTCATAGCATATAAAGGTAAAATACCTTTCTTCTGACGCCACTTCTTGTGTTTCAGATAATTTTTCTTCCAACGTCCCTTCTTTCTGTAGAAATGGCAAGTGTCTTTGTCAAGACTGCCCTTCTTCTTCATAAAAACACGTTTTTCCTTTATTGCATTTTTCTTATCATGAGTCACCAAATTAATACTTTCGGGTGTCTCATATTTCAACCTCTCCTCTTCTTATACATACATAGTCAAGAGTTCATTAATTGATCATTTATCTTTATATGTATTGTAAGATATCTTGAATGAACCATAATCCGTAGGAAGAGAGTTTAGAATAAAATGAACAAGATATGGTGCAGACATATCAACCTCAAGATACTTGATTTTAGAAGCAATATCTCTCATCTCTATAATGTGCTCACACACTTACAACTTTTATCAAATGTCATACTTGAGAGCCCCTTCATAAGGGTGTTGGCCAACGCCTTGTCAGAGCTTAAATTGTTCATCAATTGCTTTCATGTAAGCTTTGGCACTATCATTTTTAGGGATGGAATCCCTAAGTCTTTGACTTATATGAGCCTTTATGAGTATTGAACTCAAGCGATTAAATTGTTCCCATCGCTCATAAAAAGTCTTAGCCTCTGACGTACTTGATTTCGTGGGCTTAGATGGTTCTTTCACATAAAGTGTCAGATCCAGAACCAAACACCCTAAAGTGAGAAGGAATTTATCACTCCATTCAGTAAAGTTTTCACCAGAAAATATTGGAATTCAATCATTTTCATTAAATAGAGAAGTAGGAAAAGTTGTGTTAACTTAAAAAAATGATGCACATACATAAGCTATGGAATACATAACTACCAAAATGAATCACGTAAATACTGATTCTTAAGTAAATTCTAAACCTTCCTATGGGTAGAGGTTGAAATTCATGTACAAAATTACTTAACCTCATTAGACTAGTAAACCAATTAAAATCATAAAATAATCCATACCCGTGGGCATAATATAATTTTTAAACATAAAAGTTTACTATCTGTTCCAATTAATCTAACCAAACTAGTTACCTCCTTGTGGGGTAAGATTACTATTTTGATGAGATAATAAGATTTTAGTAGATGTCGTTATTATATTTCAATCACTTAACTTTATGTGATTAAAGAACTTATATTTTTCATATCATATGCTCGGGATACTGTGGCTAACCTAAACATATGATAAAAGGAATTCAGAGTAACATCTCACAATAGTTAATTTTAATAGTTAACTCAAATAAAATGTTAATTCTTAAAATGCTAAACGGATTGAATAGGCAGCGCCTACATCAAAGCAATCCATTATATGAATCATCTTTTATCAATCAGAGAAAAATCGTACGATAAGAAAATAGGCTGAGCCTATATATCCTTCGTTAAAATGGTAATTCTTTAGCCATAGTAATAATAGGCTGCATACGATAAGGGAATAGGCTGAGCCTACATATCTCCCATTCATATTTCTTATAATTAATCAAGATATTATAAGAAGAATATGATACACCAATTGAATGTACAATTAAAACAATACTACTATTTTAACATAACTAAAAGACTTTATTAAGAATATTTCAAATAGCCAAATGAAAAACTTCTAAATACACCATTCGTATTTCTTATAATTAATCAAGATATTATAAGAAGAATATGATACAACAATTGAATGTACAATTAAACAATACTACTATTTTAACATAACTAAAGGACTTTATTAAGAATATTTCAAATAGCCAAATAAAAAACTTCTTAGTACACCACGGCCAATTCAGTAACTATATTGATTTAAGTGTGGTTGCACTTAGAGATAATTAATTACAAACTCAAAGAAAATTTTTCAAAGAATTATAGCATATTCACAAAACAAACTAATGATACAAGTTCTATTCCATAAGTCATTATCTCAAGTGAACAGTGAGAATTCATTGAACAAATTCATACAATGAACTATTTGTGAATATAATGAAACACTGAACAACATAGCTAAAGCTGACTCATGATACCACATGTTGAATTTCAACACATATACAGAGTCAACGCACAACAAAAAAATAAATAAGAACATACCTTCATCCATTATTATTCAAGTGTTGTGGAGAATCACCTTTGTCAAAAACTTTAACATAAAAAGAGGGAAAGATGAGACCTAAGAATTTTCTACCCTATGCCTATTAAAGGTATGTCAAACTGATGAAGTCACAGATGTATTTATAGGTAGGCTAGGAACTCTTAAGTAAATAACTTTAACCCTAGGACTTTTATAGTTATTTCTTACCATTAAAGAAATATCATATATGCTTAACTTGGAGAAAAAGTAATTGACTGATTTATTACTTTACTTGAGAGACAAGATAAATTTCTTACCAAAAATATGTGATCCATTAATACGTAATATTCTTACGGTGGAAGCAACAAAAGCAAAAAGAAGACACATGAAAGACAACATATATAGCTGGGATGGTAAGGTCACAAATTTGTTCAAGGTACCTACCAATGTGACTAGCAAGGCAAAATTATATGACAATATAAATAAATTCAACAAGATTTGATAAATTCAAGAAGAAGTGACAAACCATCAAGTGTCGTTGAAAAAAATTGAAAAAGAAGATAAGAAAAAAATACTTCAAGTTACTTTAACCGAAGAAACTATCTTTTTTAGTTCATACATATATACAAAGAAGTTCGAAATTGATAACTCAACCTTCTTCTTGGCGTTTATATTTTGCATTACTTAAGAATCCTCATTTGTAAAATTATCATAGAGTGTATTATAAACTCTATGATAAACATAAAGTACTTAGTTTTTTCTAACTCTTATTTTCTTCATGCTTGTTAATTAGTAAAGAATCATTACCTCATTAGGATAGGTACGGTAAGGTTACCCCTCCTTACTTGTACTTTCTCTCCATCTTGAGATTTTTATTTTATTATCGATAAACTACCGCTAGACACTTTGTCTAGTGGTACAAATTAACCTAAAAAAATCTAAAATAATTATGTCCGCATACCAAACGATTGCTAAGTATCTAACTTTAAACCTGTAGTATCTCTTTTAAGTTGTAGTTGTTTGAAGTTGACATATATGATGAATTCTAGGCATATATTATATAATGCAAAAATTTTTGCTTGATAAATGGATGAGTTAGATTACGACACGTGGTTGAATCCAAATCACTGAGACGCAAGCTGTTCTTACTTCAGCTCGAGAAAATCTTGGATCGCAACCCCTGGCATGACTAGTGGTATTTCCTTGACGCAAATGAAGTCATTTTGTAATGGGGTAGTCTGCAAAACCTTTTCCTGGTAGCAAATAGCTTTACCGTTGGAGTGCCCTCATAGTGACCATCAGACAGAACAATAGTCAGCCTCGAGTCTAAACATGCAGGGGCGGATTTAGGGGGTAAGGTGGGGATTTCTGAGAATACAATAACTTTCGTACGAATCTTGTATTTATATTGAGAAATCTTGTAAATATATAGAATTTATAAGTTGGGAATCCACAATGAATTGTGCTATTGATTTAGTGGCAAAGAAGGTGCCAGTTAAAGCACTAATGACCCCTCTTGATTGTGGATTCTAACCCCATCAGTTACATTTTTTTGTGCTACTAATCTAGCTTTTAAGAATTAGCACGTAGTCTTTTCACATTACAACATAGACTTGACTTATTGACAAGTAAAAGAGTTCGCTGACAGGAGAACTCTCTCTAAAACTATTACTTGCTTCATTTTCTAGGGTTTTAAAAGAAGAAGGTTTTCAACAATCAACATTTTCATCTCCTGTATTTTTCCTTCCTTTTTCTAATATACATTCTTTTACTTGATCTTTACTTTGTTGTTTTAGAGAAAAAGAATGATTTTGATCCACTTGCCTCTAATCCTTTTTATGAATTTTGCTATTAACTAAAATGACTGAACATTAGGCATATATGTCAATCTAAAATAACTCAAAAAACAAATAAAAATAGATAATAAAGTAAAATTTTAGATGGACACTCAATTTCCCCTCCCCCCTCAAAAAAAAAAAAGAGAACAAACCCAAAAGCCTCAATGAGTTCACGAATGCATGAGTGCGAACCAACATTGTCAATTTGTGGTCTAAGAACAAACCTCAAGCAAGGCCAATTGCCACATTAACTTGGATTGGAAAAAACACGAGGCTAAATCCAAAATGGTCAAAAGCCTAGTTTTGGAGTTATACGGGAGCACTTTTTATTGAACCCCAAAGGAAAACCGTGAAGGCCAGCCACACCAACTAGTCCTCCATTGAGTCCTTTTAACGGATCAGCTCGTGAAACACGTAAAATTTCCCTCTATAAATACACTTCAATTTTTCACATTTTTTTCCCATTCCATTCTTCTTTTCTTCTTCTTCCAAAAGAGCAACTCTACAATCACCAGGTACTTTTCCAATCCATATTTCACTTCCTACGTACTATTATTATGTTGTTGACTTGTTCAGATTTAGATATAGCTAGGGCTACTACATCTAGACTTTGTTGTATTGACTAAGTTCTATAGAGTGGTGTTTAGATTGACTTTGTTGTATGAGGCAGAATGTTGGCCAGTCAAAATCTTTCACGTTCAGAAATAAGATTAGGAATGGTGGACAAGATTGGAGTGTCCTCCATGGTCAAGCGAGACGGTACTGAGATGGTTTGGGCATGTGAAGAGGAGACGTGTAGATGCCCAATGAGGAGGTGTGAGAGGTTGAATATATTGGGTATGAGGAGAGGTAGAGGTAGAGGTAGACTGAAGAAGTATTAGGGAGATGTTATTAGGCAGAACATGATGTAACTTCAACTAGTGTGGACATGCCGTTGGAGAGGGGGTACGGAGGCCGCGGATTAGAGAATCTTACTAGGTAATTGAGCATTTTCTTGATTTTCGGTGAGTTAGGCTTGACGGGAGTCTTGAAGCACCTGTCTCTCTTAGTATTCCTTATACATTTAGTTTCTTGCTTTTGATACTTATTACCATTTGTTATCTATTGTGTTTCGGTTATCACGTTATTTTGTTGTTGTTATTGTTCTTTCTTCCAAATGCCCTGTACTGTTTTCCTTATTAATTGTCATGTTTTCTTCGCTGTCATATTTTATTTTTTTCATAACTACTTTGATTTGTTGCACTTGAGCCGAGAGTCTTTTGGAAATATTCTCTCTAACTTCACGAGGTAAGGGTAAGGTCTGCGTACACTTTACCCTCCTTAGACCCCACTTGTGGGATTATATTGAGTATGTTGTTGTTTTTGTAGTGAATATAAGTTAAATCCATATGTTAGCGGTTTGGATATAAGGTGATTGTTCACTATAATTCATATGTTATGTGCTTGAACAAAAATTAAGATCTTTAACTTGGACTACCGGATTGTTTTAAGTTGGATTCTTCAAGCTAGTTTGATAATATTGCTGGATTGTCTCTGTTTTAGCTCTAGAAATACTCGCTCCTTCAAAGAAAGATGGCAAATTGACAATGTTTAGAGTACAAGGGTAAACATGTCTATTTCTTTTTTGTGCATCATCATTCCATCATATGTTGTTGAATAAGATTTACAATCTTGTATTTAAATTAACTTTGAATACTTGAAAATGTTTGAAACTCTATTTATTAAAAAAAGCTACGTACTTGATTTTTTGAATAGTACTAATGAGATTTTATTTAAAAGAATGCTTAGACGAGACCAGTTCTATCAAGTCGAATATAAAGGGTGAACCAAACTTGTCAATCCAAGTTTGTACTCATCGCTTCGACTTTGTTTTCATGTTCAAACACAACTTTAACTTCCAAATACGCTTGTTCATCTTCAACTTCAATAACTACTTTTCCTCAAATCTCATCCTCATCGTGTCTAAATGCCTTCAAAGTGTCCCACAAATGTTCTAGGAATAAGTAAGGAGGATGATCTTACTTAGTCCAAAAAATGAGTCCAGCTATGTATAGAAGCAATATTTTCTGATATTTTTCAACTTCAGTTACCGGGATATTTTGTTGAATCAGGTAGCTTTATAGACAACAAAACATGGCTGATTCACGTGAAGAAAATGTGTACATGGCCAAGCTGGCTGAGCAGGCTGAGAGGTATGAGGAAATGGTTGAGTTTATGGAGAAGGTTGTGAAGACGGCAGATGTTGAAGAGCTGACTGTGGAGGAAAGGAATCTTCTTTCTGTGGCTTACAAAAATGTGATTGGTGCAAGAAGGGCTTCATGGAGGATAATCTCTTCAATTGAGCAGAAGGAGGAAAGCCGTGGAAATGAAGACCACGTTAGCAGCATTAAAGAATATAGAGCCAAAATTGAGGCTGAACTCAGCAAGATATGTGGTGGGATTTTGAGCCTTCTTGAGTCCCATTTAGTACCATCAGCCTCAACAGCCGAGTCCAAAGTGTTTTACTTGAAGATGAAAGGTGATTACCATAGGTACTTGGCTGAGTTTAAGACAGGGGCCAAGAGGAAAGAAGCTGCAGAGAACACTTTATTAGCCTACAAGTCTGCTCAGGTAGGTGATTTCATGGTTATGTGTTCACTATATCAGCTGGTTAATGTATATAACAATGATTCGAGTTGTTTTGTGTCTTTGTGGTACAGGATATTGCATTGGCTGAACTGGCTCCTACTCACCCAATCAGGCTGGGACTTGCCCTTAACTTTTCAGTGTTCTATTATGAAATTCTTAACTCACCTGATCGTGCTTGTAACCTTGCAAAGCAGGTATCTTTCTCAGCTTATGCTGATTTATTTAACTTAAGCTTATTATCTTACACGTGATTGGCCAATCATGCTTAGACTACGAAAGAGTTAGATATCCTTATTAATTTCAGAAGGAGTTAACTTTAGCTTTGGATTTGGGATTGAAGCGTAGTTGTTGTTGTAAATTAACTTTAGAGTTGGTGCATCACAAGGACAATGAAGTTTGATATTCTATCATTAAGTGGTTGTATTTTCACCTTTTAATTTATTGAAAGAAGTCATCAGTCGCATGAGCTTTTATGACTGAAAGTTGGAGCAAAGTGATTTTTGCGCTCTAAGACCAAAAATTTTAGTTGGTTATTCTGTTCGAACTGAAAGGAGGCATCATATCTTTTGCATTATTTTTTCCTGTTGTCTTGGGGCATTAGTGACCTGGGGTTATAGTACTCCATGTACAAAGTTCAATGAAACATGTTAGGATTTTGTCGTTTTCTATGTTTTAGGAGAAATTATGTCATGCTAAATTATTTTCTAAGGTACCGTCAGTTGTTGTGATGTTATGTTTATAACTTCTTTACCGGGGTGGGACATCTTCAAACCGCTCTCTAGATTCCATTTAATATGTGCTTTAGAATTAGCTCTCTCCCTGCAGAAGCAGAAAACAGATGTTTGTTGTTGTTGTTGACTATACTTGCCTATTTAGTTCCATGAAAGACATATTTATTCGTAACACTTAATATTGAAATAAGGGTGGAAAGGGAGAACAGCTCTGCGACTCGATAGATTTGGGGGAATGTATATCTTTTCGAAATCTCACTCTATGTTGGGTGAAACTTTCTTATGTCAAATATTGATGAGACAAGAAATTGCATGGGCTGGTTTGTAAAATGAGTGATTTTTTTTTTTTGTTAGCTTGAGGCTAAGAATCACATTGAAATTTACCTATGAAAAAAAAGATACACATTGAGCTATCTGAGACTAGTAGGCAGCTGACTTTTGGGAACCAAGAATAGATCCTTTTGCCCAGTGTGAGTTAACAAAGGAAAAGACAATCCATAGTCCAGTCATATGCATTATTAAGATTCAAAAAGACTAACAAACGAGCATCTTCTTGTTATTTGTAGCGGTAGGATAAAGGAATTTGCCGTCTCTTAAATATTCAGGTGATGTACCCTTCATGTTGTTGCTATAATATTTCATGTAGTCTTTAACCAAATATGTATGAGGCTCATATCAAGGGAGCAGACCAGCCTAGACTTTGAAGATTCTGTTTGAAAATGATGTATGTGTATTCTTCTAACAATCTTTACGAATGGAGAACCAATGTGATTAAAATTATCCAAGCACGTGAATGTCTAAAGAATCTATTGTTGTGTAGAAGATTTTTGTTGATAGTTAGTTTCTTAAATCATAGATGGGACGGGACCTGATTGGTTTCGACAGTATAATTATCTCTCAAGGCTATAAGCCGTGGCCAAGCTTTTATTCAGAAAGAATGGGATGAGAACTAGCATAAGAAGAAATGGAGGATTGGAGGAGAGGATAATTATAACCTGGTATTTTGTTACCATTCTCACAAAAGAAATATATAACCTGACATTGAGGAAAGGATATTCAACCCTTTCTAGGCAGCATGATAAAACAAATGTGCAATTAATTTGGCATGGTTGAATATATGCTTGTATAACTTTGTGAACACTGGTGTTAGTTTTGTCAACTGTCAACTTGTATCACTTTGCCTTCCGCTACAGATAATTAAAGTTGAAGCAGATTATTGTAAAAGCACATTGAGGACATTTAAATTGTTACACAGTTGATTGATATAGACTCTTGAAGATGTAATACTTTCACTGTGCAAGCGACTCAGCTGGTGAAAGTTATTTAAGCTATAGAGTCATTTTAAATTCAATGTCTCAACCCTCTACTCTTCTGTTTTTATCCATATGCCCTTATCTTGAGTTTATGAGTGATAATTTCTGTTAGTTTGTAGTCTAAAATACTGGTCTGGTTGTCTGTACCTTTTAGGTGTAGTTTTCTCCCATTCCCACTGCCCTTCCTATCTGCGAGTGGTATGTAGTTTTGGAGCCCTGCCAAAGCAACACTATGATAAAAGAAAAATAAAAGCAAGAAGATGCTCTTATCAATGTGTAGAAACCGTAATAAACAGTGATGTTTTGTATCAGGCCTTTGATGATGCCATCGCGGAGTTGGATACATTGGGTGAGGAATCTTACAAGGACAGTACATTGATTATGCAGCTTCTCCGAGACAATCTCACACTTTGGACTTCTGATGCCACGGTAAGACTCTCTGTCTCTGAAATGCACATTCATGATTCAACCACTAACAGTTTTCTTCATAAAATGATAATTAGATGCATTACTTTCCGTCTTCTGATCATGCGCATGAGCTGCCATGACCGTTGTGTGCATCTAGGATATAGACTAGGTTGATTTGCGAAATACTAGTCCGTCAAATAATATGTGCCTTATTGCTTTGATCATTGCCAATCTAATCATACAATGGTTTTTCTGTTGTAAAATGATTATCCCAGGATGATGTCGGGGATGAGATCACGGAAGCTTCAAAACAAGAGTCGGGTGATGGACAGCAGTGACAGCTTAGTAACCTAGTCTTGTACTCCTGATATTGTGATTTTGGATGACTCTTTGTATCACTGCTGAAGTTGTTAGTATGATAAAGACATGTTTGGTATAATTCGTTGTGATGCCTATTTGCATCGTCCTTTAGTAATTAGAGTTGAAATATGCTATTTCTTGTGTACTGATGTGTTGGCTTGTGTTTCTAGTTTCAATTGCATTTGTTGACGAGCTTTGTATCTTCAAGTAATTCAATAGCTTCCATATGAATTATCTTGTAGCGTCCTTTTATCATACCCGGATATCTATGTTGTCTTTCTCGAGCCCCGGGAGTTCTAGTGTGAATATCTTGTGTAGGCGAGTCTGACAAAGGGTCATTCTGACGAATGCCCCTCAAAACTGCAAGGCAAAATTTGCTAGACACAAGTTATACCTTACAAGGCATAAGTTCAGTTTTAGAACGTTATGCCTTAAGTTCATAACCCACAAGGTATACCTTACAAGGCATAATTTATTCCTCCTGAACTTTTTCCGAACAAGGCTGAAGTTCTCTAAATTTATGTCATGTGAATTAGATGCTACCCAACTTATGCAAGATAAAGCAAAAGTTGAGTCATAGTTTTAAGGTACTTTGGCGCATAAATTTCATTAAATGAGAAGCTAAGGAAAAAATTTTGAAGACCACTGATTTAAAGGCAAAAATTGAAGATCACCTATTTGAACAAAGATTCATTTCACCTATTTGTGCAAAGATTTGTTTGATTAATGTCATGTTTAAATGATGTCCAGTAACAATTTTGTAAGATGTTACTTACGAATTAAATAGAAGCCAAATAAGTAAAAATATGCATAAAATGGCCACGACGTCATTATTGAAAAAGGGTAATGTTGTACATTGATGAACATGTAACCTTGGCCATCTTTTTTCTTTAAGGGATATTCAAAGAATGCATAACCACACGGATAATCTCGTCAAATTTGGATATTTTCTACAACCCATCTATGTCAATTTCTAGTATGGGTTCCCTCTTGCTTCATGGGTTACTTTTGCACGTAGCTCTTGGTATTCGAACACTGGCTCTACGCATTAAACTAATGGATCAAATTTTCAACAAAAGCCCTGTATATCAGGTAAAGTATACGTTTAACCCTAATCGAGCTATTAGGATGACAAGATGGCAGTCCAAACAACGCAGGCCAACTTAATTGTTGCAAATGAAATTGGAACTTGTAGCTTTTACAAACTTCCACCAATTCTTGAATAGTAGGCAAATTATAAATATTATATCAACCAAATCTTCAACAATTACAATTATACAGAGGCAAATAAAAGCAGGTCTCATACAATGTAGTTCAACGTGGGGTTATAATCTCCAATCATTATACTATTCTATATATTCCTATGGATTCAACAATGTACAGTGCAAACTGAATATCAATATATTCACGTGGCACGGTGAACCTTCTCTATATACCCAGAGCTACAAGATTTTTTCACAATCTACAATGTTGTGTTGGAAATTAGCCGTACTTCATACAGATCATTCTCTCCCTTTACTGCAAGCACAACGTTATGAGGATTAGTTTTAACAAGTCTGACTTCAACATCACATATATAAGGTCAACAATATTATCAAACTTTAGAACTAACCAATTTCAGATGAAATTCTAGGTCCAAAGAAAGACGTAAATTTTGCCTACCAAGAATTAAGCCGATTAGAATATAAGTTTTGAAACTATGTGGATGAGATGGATGTATTTACAGCATAGTTGTATTACCTGTCTTTTTTCGAAATCTGATAACTGCAGAGCTTTTGCCTCAAAGACCAGAACCAGACAGTATTTACCATCTTCAGTCACCTGAAACACAGAAATTATCAAATGAAATCAGCAGCTGAAATTAAAAGTCGGAAGAAAAGGAAAACAAGCAACACAATTATTGAAGTTTTGGCTATGTGATGGCTCTTCGGGACAGTGATTAAAATCCCTGAATTTCTTAGTGAAAGCCAAATAACAACAGTGATTTATGGGTTAGGTGCAGTTGGGTAACACCAACATCCTGTGGCAAGGCCCACGAGGAAGCTGAGGCGGCTAAGGTCGGAGTCATGATCGAACATGGGAGCTTCTTGGTGGGCTTAGTTAAGAAATAAAGTTGCAGCCTTGCTATTAGCTAAGCTTTTGGCATGATGGTAGGCGATTGATCCTAATAGGCACACATGAGAATTTTGAAGCCTCTCACAAACAAAAGCGCGATATTTAAGTGGAAGAAGGTAAGGAATGGGCCTATTCCATTGAGTTTCAAACTATGGACGGACTGGTCCCAAGGTATTCCTCGGTTATAAAAGATACAGCTGAATACAACTGTCAAGATCCAAATAGTGGAACTGTAGGATCCACAGAGACTACAGAGTTTAGGTGGGAGGGATAATTTACAAAATCTAGAAATTATAGTCTTAACTAGGGACAGAAGCAATGTTCAAAACGAAAGCAGAACGTAAGCAACATAAATAAAAGAACTACTCAGCATATCATTTCATAAGAGGAAGCATCATTACTTAGAAACATAATCAAGTTCAAAGAGCATACTTCTTCTCGAATATTTTGCAAGATTGGAGCACTTCTACGTGGTATTCCTCCGCCCTGAATAAAAAGAGAAAAGAAAAGGAGCAGTCAGAAAATTTTATCAAGAGATACATATAACACAAGTTTAGATAACTGACTTTTTTCTTGTTGCCAAAGCTATTTTGTGTCTATTCCACTAAGAAAAGTACATCACTGTCAGAATTGGGGCATAAATCTGCCGATAAGTGCGACTGATATGAAGTTGCTAGAGGGTTAAAGTAGATGGAAACAAAACTCACTGAACCAGAAGAAAGAAAAATGCAGAAGATAGTACAATGAAGGTAGAGGGTGAATTTGATAAATTTGCCAAACTTGAGCAACCAGATACATAATATACTCATTTTACAGGTTTTGAGTCGATGGTTAACCCATCCCAACAACATTCAAAGAAAATTGATTGCAACCTAGTGAAGAAGATGACGTTATTGCTACTGGTACAACGGCGTTGAGATAACTTCTTTTCTCTATGTTTTATTCTAAGTTGTGCGGACTCTTCACATTCGATGCCGCACCCGTTCGGATTCTCCAAACATACACTACTTTTGGAGAATCCGACACACACTTGCTGATAATTTTTGAAGAGTCCGAGCAAAATAGGTTTTATTAATAAATTAACTTGCACGGCAGCATGAGATTGTATTTGCCTGCTACCAAATTAAGCATAAAAATTCTAAGAAGGCTTCTTAGAGACCCAAATCAATTACTTTCACCATATGGTAAAAAGTTGCTAATGAATCTTTCGAAAGGGGAAAGCGCGGTGCTGCATACAAAGTTTCTGGATTTGGCAGATTCTTAGAAATGAAAAATTATATAAAGAATAGGTGTCTGTTCTTGCTAAATAAAAAATAGCCACAAGAAAGTTCACTGCTCAACCTGCATGTTATGATGAAAATTGCTTGCTTATGTAAATGGCTAGTAGAATGCAAACACATTTTATTATATCTTTAAAATTTCCCGTGGTGTGTGCATAATTTTCCCCTATAGATGAAGCATATGAGAATGATGAGTTCTGAAGTGGAGATCAAAACGTCAACTTTAGACTTCCTTTTGCTAGGGGTATCATTTTCCATTCAAGTTATAAAGCTCGCCTCATCCAAAGACTCAAGTTATTGGAAATGGAATTATCATATTTATTAGTTATATTTACCAGCAAATTCGTCAGTATTTGCTATATCTCCATCCCAAGAAAGATAGCCAAATTTAATCTGAAAACGAAGAGTTTCTAAAACACAAAGATAAAGGAAATACCATTCCAAATTGGAAAATACGCTTCAATGCCTCATCCAAATGCTGTTCATCCCCATAACGGTATCTTATCACATCGCTCCTGACCTTACAGAAAGAAAACCCTATTACTAGTTAGTAAACTGACGAATGTATCCATCTTGGAATATGAAATAACTGAAATGAAACCTCCTGGGAGTACAATAAAGAAGTATTAGTAGCAAATCATCAATATTAGGAAACAATGGCATATTGTCTTCATTTTTATCTTAGCAGAAGAATCGTATCAGGTATTGTAAAAGTTTGACTTGACCCAGTGACATGCGACAAGTTACTCTGTATCTCAATATGAATGTCCACGTTTGTGAACATTTTATGTTCTAATTCAGGGAACATAAAGGAGCACTGTTACTTTGGTTGTGATCATTTTATGTTATAATTCAGGGAACATAAAGGAGCGCTGTTACTTTGGCCTCTTGGGTATAGAAAAGAAAGAAAATACTATATTCAGAGAGGTGTCAAGGTGGACAAGAATGAATTTGTATATTAGAGCAGCAAAGGTGGACTTTATGAAATAATTGCGTAGCCGAAGTTGGATAAAGTGAATTTTACAGGATACTAAAAACCATTCTTGGACTGCTGGAAAAGGAAAAGGGGATGTTTAACTGAAGAGGGGACTATTATCAATGACTTCTGAGAATCACAATCTTTTGGCAGAGTAACCATGCTAAAACAACATGCCTTCCCAAAAAGGTTGGAGCTTCTCGGGGTATGCATTAACGTGCTTTGGGAAAAGCATCAATGATTAAGAAAAGCGTCATGCCAAAAGGGTTTTCAGAAGAACATTACCTGCTTAAGGACTGGAGTAGCACATTTTTCCCTCAGTAGCTGAGCATCTGCATATGTAATGCATGGCACAGGTTTGAGCTCTGCATACTGAGAAGTAAAAGAGAGTAAGTTATCTAATTAAACTTCTATCTCCACCAGGATCATCAGGGTGATGGATTACAGGTGTGTCCACATGTTCATGCAATGACAACAGATATATTTGAATCAGTGAATAAAACAACAATAGACTTGGAAACATGGATCCAGTAATTCACTACTGAGATCCTATGTATTATAACTTCATACAAGCAAATTTGGTCAAGAACAGGAGGGCAGAGATCACCTTAAGAGCCATGCCAATTATTGCAAGTGGGAAACCATATGTTAACATAATTGCAGACCACTCAGAACCAGGAAGGATGTTAAAATATGCCCCAAAGCCATACCTATAATGAACAATAGAGGAGTCAAGGTAGACTTAAGGTCACACTAAATGTATCAAAAATGAGAAGAAAAGGAAACGTGACCCCCAATAATCTCTTTTCTTTGCTATGAAAATATAAGGGTAGAGAATAAAGCAAAAAATGTGGGGCTCTGAAGAACCAAAAGGACAGGACAAATATAAAAGCTTATATATGAATGTACAAAAGTAGTCCTCTTAATTAAATGGAATTATGAAAAATTATACTAGAATAATTGTTCTCTCTAAGGGTGTGTTTTGTATGGAGGAAACCAATTTTCCTATGTTTGGTTGGTCGAGTTTTGAAAAACATTTTCTTTCGGAAAATAACTTCCCTAGTGGAAGTAGGAAAAACAAGTTCCACAAGTGACATTCCAAGTTCATTGTCTCTCCCCCCACACCCAATGCCTGAATGCCCACCTCTTGTCCATCCCATCCCCACCACATCCCATCCATAATGTTTTGCTAGATCACATATAAATACTCTTGGAATAATATTTTTTTTGCTTACTTACCAAACATTAGAAAGTAAGTAAGAAATTTATTTTCCAAGAAAATATTTTCCATCATACCAAACACACCCTTAATCTAATTCTGAACTTTTTTTTAGTTATCCTTCAAAATCATTTTGAGCCATTACCATTGATTTTAATTGAAATTATCAAATTAAAGTGAAGGACAAAACAAAGTCAATAACATGACACTTAGAAGAATAACATGCAATTATTGTATGTGTTTGTCATTTCAAAATCATTGGTAACTAATATTTCTACATTCATTGAACATTTACAGTAAAAAGGAAAGTAAAAAGGAAGGACTCGACTCCCCTCTGATAAAGAAACAATATAAGATGGGGACCGACATCGAAAACAATGAATTGGGTGGGTCTGACTCTGATACCATGATAAAGAAATGGATCTTGGACCTAACTCAACCCCAAAAGTTAGTTCATGAGGTGAGGATTGCCCAAGACCATATAAGGAGACCAAGTACCCTTTAATCTATCGATGTGGGACTCCAACACCTTCAATGTTATTACCATGTGATATGCATACATAAAAGAATAGCCCGGTACACTAAAGCTACCGCTATGCGCGGTGTCCGGGGAAGGACCCCACCACAAGGGTGTATCGTACGCAGCCTTACCTTGCATTTCTGTCAGAGGCTGTTTCCAAGGCTTGAACTTTATGTAAACTATATCAAGAAAACTTTGCAAGTAACAACAACAACATACCCAGTGTATTCCCACATAGTGGAGTCTGGGAAGGGTAGAGCGTACGCAGACCATACCACTAACTCAGATGAAGTAGAGAGGCTGTATTCCCACATAGTGGTGTCCGGGGAAAACTTTGCAAGTGAATGTCAAAAAAATTGGGAGGCAAGAACTAAGGATAGTAGAGACCGACTTGCATCCCCCTCCCTTCTTGGAAGTATTTCTTCGTCGATTTAAACATCAGGAAGTCAATAATATAAAGCATGATGAATTAATTATACTTACGAGAGAAGTGAAATACCAAGACCAAGTCCAATAACACCAAATGAAACCTGCACATTAGAGCAGGTTCAGAGAACAATTGTTAATTCCTTCAGGACAACTAGATTTGAGAACATGGACGGCCTATAATGCTGTTCGTTTCATCAAATCGAATGGCTCGCTAGATCATGTGAATTCCAGTACTGTAGGACCAAAATAAAATGATATAGGTTGAAAATGCAGTCATTCTTGATGATATAAAAGCAAAGAGAAGTCCAAATTAGATGGGTTTTAAAATAAAAAAAGTACAACTACATTGTACATTATTGCAAAGAAAAACACATGATGAAAATAAGAAAATTATTCATATTAATAACCAACAAGATACATAGTGTAATCCTACAAGTAGGGTCCGAGGAAGGTAGCGTGTATGCAGCCCTTAACCCCACCCTCTCACCCCCACCCCATGCCCCACCCCGCACCTTAGGAGGTGAGAGACTATTTCCATTAGACCCTCAGCCTAAGGAAAAGCATTTCAAAGAAGGAAGTACAAAGAAATAGGTGCAAGGAAAAAAATTCATAAACAAAACATAATGATGTAGGTAAAGGAACTGAAAAGGGTACAATTCAAATATATATTGCTAGTCAAGCTCAAAAATGATCTAATTCGAATGCAAAAATAAAGTTTTACATTTCTAACTTGAAATCCAGTGTCTAGTTCTTTTCCACTAAATCTCCAACTAATTCCCACTCACTGACATATTCCTCTATAATATTTTCTTAGCACTTAATACAGCCCCTTTGTTTCATTTTATATGACACGTATGACTGCATATAATTTCAGATGTTAATTTGACTTACAGATCATCTTAGTGGCAGTGAAATGCAATATACCAGTCTACCAGACTAGATATTAGTTTGATAGAGCAAACTTCACAACAAAATTTTTAAAAAATTGAATACTGAATACCGAAAGTTGTTGTATAAAATAATGGAATAATGATTTTTTTATAAAAAACGGCATTATTAGTAGAATAGTATCAAGCATGTTGAAACTCTAATTATAGAAAGAGTGTTAGATAAATTGAAAAAGACAGAGTTTCATTGTGCCAAATATAAAATTTACGTTCAGGTAGCCCGTTCAAGACAGATCCTAAGAGCCCATAAATTAATCAATTTGCAGAAATTACAATAACAACAAGTATGCCTTGATCCCAAATTAGTTATGTCGGTTATATGAATCCTATATAACGATATCCACCAACAACTTTTTAACCTTGTAGTTGGAAAATAGCCACTGTTACGGAGTTTCAAATGCCACATGTGAAACTCCTCAACCATGTCTTGGAGTTTCACTTGTGGAATTTGAAAATCTGTGACACTGACTATGCCTTGGTCCCAAATCAGTTGGAACGGCTATACCAATCCTCAATAATCATGTTCATGTCCACCAGACACTTTTCAACCTAGTTTTTTTTTTTTTTTTTTTTTTAAATAGCCACAGCGAGAAGATGTAGGTAGCCTTTTGGCTACAGGTTTATTTGAATTCATAACTTATGACTCGGCGTATAACTATATATGTGTAAAAATCTACTTAAATCTCAATATTCTGCCCGCCGTCTTAGTTTATTTGTCTTACTTTTCTTTTTAATCCATTTGAAAAGAATGCCTCTTCCCTTTTTTGGAAACTCTTTATTTCCAACTATCCACATGACATGTTTAAAATCATAAGACTAAATGACATTTTGATACATTCTACACATCTTCAGTTTAAGATCACAAGATTCAAAAGTGTTATTTACTTTTTTAAACTCCATTTCAAATCAAACCAGACAAATAAATTAAATGGGAGGGAGTATTATATTTGTACCCATAGT
The DNA here is from genome assembly GCF_002878395.1 of Capsicum annuum. Taxonomy (NCBI): domain Eukaryota; kingdom Viridiplantae; phylum Streptophyta; class Magnoliopsida; order Solanales; family Solanaceae; genus Capsicum; species Capsicum annuum. The sequence continues at coordinate 22,492,576 of NC_061114.1, forward strand.
TATTACTAGTAAAATGAGTTCAATGCTGAAAATTTTAAAAGTTAGGAGAGACGAACCAACAATTAGCTTTTTGGGAAATTTACAAACAAAAAATTTCTAAATATTCTTTGTAGAAAGTATGACGAAACACAAATTCAATTGCAAAAATTTCAAATATAGTTAAGCGAAACACAAATCCAATTGCAAAAATTTCAAATATAGTTAAATATGTGATTTCCATGGCCAATTAATATTTGACATTAGAAATCAAATTTATGCCTTGCGGGACATAAGTTTTTAAGGACACGAGCATAACTTGTAGTATATTATAATATAAAAATATAAATTTATATCCTAAGAAAAAGGTATTTGCCGGGGCAAAAATTAAAGACCAGCACAAAATACATACAGAAATGCAAATTACCAAATAATCATTACGTTCAACTTACACAACCCAACCAATTAAGCTACTAAAATTTTCTACACTATTTCTTTCCCATTCTCTTCAATAAAAAATCAAAAAAATCAAAAAGAAAGGAACCTTGGCAAGTGAAAACTCATCATCAGGAACAATATCCTTGTCCGAGGAAGTTATAACAGACGATGGCTGAGAAGAATCAGCAGCTCTCGTAACATCCTTAAACCGAAGATGATTCCGAGTTTTCGCCAAAATCAAATCATGATTACTGAAACTGGACAATTTGTGCACTAGTAGAGGCGATGAAGGTCGATTTTGGACATGAATTTGAGCGTAACTGAAGACCGAAAAGCTCTGAGAAGAACAAAAAAGGGCTGCTCCAATTCCTCCCATGGCTGCTACAACAGTGCCGCAAAATTTGTGCAGGTATCAATTCGAGAAGAATAAGAGGCTGTAGTAGAGCGCCAAATGGTTTGAGAAATTTTGGATGATGATGATGTGGCATTCTATCTGCTTCAAGTTTTTTTTTTTTTTTTTTTTTTTTTTACTCATTTTTAAATGTTACTTTTGTAATCTTATTTAAAATTTTGGTCCCTGAATTGTTATTTTATTTTAATTTTAGTTTCTGAAAAAGAGCGCTGGACATTAATCATGTTTTAATCATATAATCGGATGCTTAAATGTAAACCTTATAGAATTAAACCCTAGATGTATGTCTAGAGGCATTTTGTCGTGCCCTCGCCTCGAGACGAATCAAATACTGCTTTTCAGGCATATCATAATTTCTTCTAACATTAAATTTTTCAAGAATCGCCACTACCAACAACAACAACTAACTCTCATATGGACATGAAACAAAGGCAGCAACCCCAACCCCACCAATAAGAACAACCTAAAATTCGTACATTTTAAATCACAAGCACCATTTTTCAGCAATCCCAACAATAGAAACATCAATTTTCTTTTACAAAAAACTGAATTGGTGAGAGAAAATCGAAGTTTTTGTTGTTGAGGTTCCAGAAAAATGATGTTTGTGGGTAAGATGTGTTGGGTTGTTATAGTTTATGGTTTTGGGATGATAGTGGGGTTGGGAGTGCCGCCATTGTCCCATGACATATGAGAGTAGTTGTTGGTATTGGTGGTGGTGACTTGGGAATTCATAGCAAATAGAATATACTATAAAAAGGTGTTTCCGCAGTTTTTTTGTTGTACTAAAAAACTTTGTTGAATAGAAAGAAAATGAAAGGGAAAAAAGAGTGGACGAGAAAGTATGTTTGCAACTTTTAGAGTTTTATCGATGAGTTTAAATACAAGCAAGTGTTCGACCAATGTTATTAATATTTTTTTAAAAAAAACTAGTGTTTGACCATACATTTTGAATTAGATTTTTAAATCTCTCTTCAAATAAGCTGTTAATCTCGGTCAAAGAAATGATCGACCAATCAAAGCTATCAAGTGTTCAAAATGACATGTCTTGACCAATCAGAATAAGCTAAGACATGTCATTTTGAGCACTTGACAATTTTTAATTGGTCATTATTTTAACCGAAATTAATACTTTAGTTGAAGACGAATTTTAAATATCAAATTCATAATGTATGGTCAAATACTAGCATTTTTATTTTTTTAAAAAATTTGGCAGCAGTGGTCAAACACCGTCTTATATTTAAACTAACTGATAAAACCCTAAAAGTTGCAAACATACTTCCCGTCCACTCTCTCTTGTCCCTTCTCTTTTTCTTTCAACCGAACAAAGTTCTTCAATAGAACAAAACAACTATGAAAATACTTTTTTACATTATATTCTATTTGGTGCTATGGTTCCCAAGAATAATCACCACCATTCAGTTATTTTGGAAAAAGAAGTCTCTACAGTTGGAATTGTTGAAAAATGGTGTTTATGGATAAAAATGTATGAGTTGAGTTGTACTTATTGGTGGGGTTGAGGTAGTTATGGGGTTCAGGGTATTGCCATTATTTCATTGCCTTGTGGAGGTGGATGGTGGTAGTGATTCTTGAGAATCTATAGTACAGAAAAGAATATACTGTAAAAAGATATTTTTACTGTTGTTCTACCCGATAAAATCCTAAAATTTGCAAACATTTTCCTCCCTTCACTCTCTTTTTCCCCTTTCTTTTTTATTTCATCTAAATAGAGTGTAATAACTCAAACTTTTAACGAGGAATGAATTAGTAATTTAATAAATAAAATAATAATAATAACAATAAAATAAAAAAATAACAATAACAATAATAACAATAATAATAAGAACAACAATAATAATAACAATAATAAGAATGACAATAATAAGAATAAAAATAATAACAACAATAACAAGAATAATAAGAATTATAACAATAAGAATAACAATAATATATATGTTAGAATGACTATTGTACAAGAAGTTCAAAATAAATTTGCTTGGCTTAGAGGTATGATAATACACTTCTTGAAGATAGTTGGAGTCTCTCTTACAAGCAAACAAAAGAACTAGTAACAACTTTATCTTCGGGATTCAACTAAGCTACCAAACAAGTAGCATTCAAGAATGTTACTCTTCTATTCTTGAATTGGTGATTTCACCATTTGATCAATATCTCTCAAATATTTTTCAAGGAAATAGTGTTTTTTGAGTGCTTGTCTTTTCAAACAAAATAAAACACTATTTATAGGATAAAAGTTTCATGCAAGAGAAGGGTATTAATTAAGTAATAGTTAATAGGTTCATGTATATTTCAAAACAAAAATATCTTTCTTTCAAGAACCTAAAACGTAAAACTTAATGAATAATGAATTTGTCAAATTCATGTTCTTTGTAGCTCAAAACTTTAAGTGATGCATTTGTTTCAAAACTAATTGAAGCATAACTCTTAAAAATCTTTAACGATGTATTTGTTTTAAAATTTATTGAAACATAAACTTAACAATCCCCCACTTGTTTCAAAAAAAAATTATCTTTAAAAAACAAAATTCATTTGAGACATCAATCTAGCAACATGCATCAATAATGGTATCTTTTGGACTTGAACCGTTAGCTAGTGAAGACTTTCTAAATCATTGACTACTTAGTGAACAAATCTTGAACTAAGTGGTTCATTGAATGAAGTAGAAAAATATCCCACGTATATTACTATGTTCCGGTGAAAATCAAAATCCTTTGATACCTTGCGGCCATGTGTCCTAAATCCTTTTAACTAAGTGCTTTAAGATTTTCCCATTAAAATCTTATTGAAGCGGCCTGCACTTCGCACTTAATGCGGTGAATTCATCAAGAGTAACTTTACATACTCCGACTAAATAGTCTATGAATTTCATTAAGAGAAATTAATCTCATTATCCTTTACAATAAAGTATCAGTAAATCTATCAAGAGTATTCCTACACATTTTAACCGAAATTGGTGTATAGACTTATTAAGAGAATATAATCTCATTCTTCTCTTTTGTAGGAATACTGTCAAATCTATCAAGAGTATTATTATTTACTCCAACCGAGCTCGGTCTTATAGATTTATCAAGATAAAAAATCTCAACTTATGCACATCTACTCATTCTCTAGGAAAAAAGGAAATTTTATTGATGTGCTTCACAATTGTAACTTTTGTGCTTCACAATTGTAACTTTACTTGTTTTTTCCTTTGAACCTAAGATTACATCATTAGGTAGGGTTTACATAAAGTACAATCAATCTTCAACATGCTTTATTCCCACCACATTACAAGTTTGTACCACTAATTCCTTGCCTAACCCTTTAGACAAAGGATCTGTTAAATTGAGTTTGAACTTCACATATTGAAGCGAATTATGCCATCCTTCAATAATCTTCTTGCATGATTGTGTTTGAAATGAACTTGTCTTGACTTGCCATTGTAACAATCACTTGAAGCCCTAAATATAAAGGCTTTATTATCACAATATATAGTCAAAGATGGTATTAGCTTACCTCATAACGGAATATCTATCAGCATACTCCGCAGCCAATTAACTTTCTTCTCTAGAAGAAGACATAGCGATAAATTCTGACTCCATGGTTGAGTGAGTAATACATGTTTGCTTCTTTAATCTCTAAGATATTACTGCCCCATCCAACGTGAAAATCCAAGCAGTAATAGATTTGGAATCATTCGGATCAGAATTCCAAGTGGCATCACCGTAGCCTTCAAGAACTGCTGTAAAGGAGAATAATGCAGGCCAATATTAATTGTACCTTTCAGATACCTTAAAACATGAATTAAGGCATTCCAATGCTCAACTCCAGGGCTACCAGTAAACTTGCTCAAAGTTCTTACTGCATAACTAATATCTGGCCTGGTACAATGTATGGCATACATAAGACTCCCAACAATTTAAGAATATGTTAATTGATCAAGAATATCACCAGAGTTTCACACTAGTTTGATGCTAGGATCAAATGGTGTAGGAGCAGGTTCATCGTTAAAATGACCAAACCTCTTTAGAACCTTCTCAATATAACTTAATTGAGTAAGAGTCAAACCATTTGCTGATCTTACAATTTTGATGCCAAAAATTACATCAGCTTCTCCAAGATCTTTTATTTCAAATTGTGAAGCAAAAAAATATTATATTTCTTTGACTCTTTCAATATCAGTTCCAAAGATCAACATGTCATCTACATAAAGACATATTATAACACCAAAATTTTCTTGAAATTTACTAAATATGCGGATATCTCCACCATTGATTAGGTAGCCATTAGAAATCATAACTTTTTTAAATTTCTTATGCCATTTCTTTGGAGCTTGTTTTAATCCATAAAGAGATTTAAGAAGCTTTCAAACTTTACGTTCTTGACCAAGAATGACAAATCCTTCTTGTTGTTTTATGTAGACTTCTTCGTCTAGATCTCCATTCAGGAATGCAGTCTTCACATCCATCTGATAAATCATAAGACCATGAATTGCTGCTAGAGTAATCAAGAGACGAATAGAGGTCATCTGAGCTACAGGTGCAAAAGTATCAAAATAATCAATATCTTTTAATTGAGTAAAGCCTTTAGCTACCAAACGGGCTTTGTACTTATCTAAAGTACCTTCATATTCCATTTTCTTCTTAAAAATTCATCGACAACTGATTGGTTTACATCCAGGAGGAAGATCTGATAATATCCATGTATTATTAGACAGTACAGAATGCATTTCATCATCAATGGCTTTACGCCAAAATGGAACATCATGTGAAGACATAGCTTCAACTTAACTTTCAGGATCCCTTTTAACCAAATAAGCTTGAGAATCAGGTCCAAAGTCTTTTGATTTGGCTGATCTTGAACTATGTCTTTGTTGACTTTATGTCAATGACTCAACTATTTTCCTTTTAAGAGGAGAAATAGAAGAACTTCCATCTTGTTCAAAAGAATTTTTTTCCTAGGAAATATATACTAAAAAAAGTTAGCATGTAAAGATTCAATAATTTTGTGAGGACTTGGGGTCTCAAGATTTAAAAATTTTTAAGCCTTACTAGTTTGTGAATAATCAATAAACACACAATCTACTCCTTTATATCCAATCTTAGTTAAATATTGATCCGGTAATCGAGCATGAGCCAAGCAACCCCATACTTTAAAATAATTTATATTTGATTTTCGATTATTCCAAAGTTCATATGGAGATGCATTATGATTCCTGGAAGTAATTCTATTCAAAATATGACATGATGAAAGTAAGGCTTTAGTCCACAAATTTTCAAACATACCAGATCCATAAAGCATAGAATTAACCATTTCTATGAAAGTTTTATTTTTTCTTTCTGTTACACCATTTTGTTGTGGTGTATAGGACATGATCAATTATTTTCAATGCCTTTTTTTTCACAAAAATCAATAAAATCTGACTTTAAGTACTCTCCACCTCTATCAGACCTAATTGATTTAATTTTCAAATTTAATTTATTTTTAACTTCTACTTTATATGTTTTGAAAGTCTCAAATATTTCATCTTTTGTTTTCAATGGAAAGACATAAGTATATCTTGAGTAGTCATCAATAAAAGTGATAAAATACCTCTTTCCATGACATGACAAACAATTCATCTCACAAATATCAGTGTGGATTATTGCAAAAGCTTGGAAGTCCTTTCAACTACCTTAAAGGGTTTTTTTGTAATCTTGCATTTACTACAAATAAGACACTTAGTAGTATGATTCTTTCCTCAATCTTTAATTAATTCATTATTCACCATAAGTTGAATGGATCTAAAATTCATATGTCCAAGACGTTCATGCCATAAGTCCAGAGACTCCACAAGATAAGCAGAAATATTTTCATTTTCAATATTGAGTTTAAACATTCCATTTGCAACATAACCTTTTCAAACAAATATGCCATTTTTAGATAAAATAAACTTATCTGCCTCAAAAACCATTTTAAAATCATACTTCGAAAGTGTCACACCCCTTTTTCAACCGAAAAAGATTCATTTTTAAGTTTGAAAGGGTTTGTATTATTAAGTGACAAAATATGAAAATTTGTTTTCAAAAAGGATTTATTTTATTCAAAACTCAGAGTCGCCACTTGGCATAGTCTGGTGTGTCAAGTCACCTTTGAAAAATTCTTTTCAAAATGATTTTGACTCTGTAGAACTGATCCGCGAACAGAGATTCTGACTAAGGAATTTTGTTGATCGAGGGGAAGGTGTTAGGCACCCCTCGGTCCTGTGGTTTGACAACGATCGCCTGGTGGAGTGTATCAGCTATTTTGGCATCACGAATGTATAAAACACATAAAACACATAAACAAGCAACAAACACGTCAAACCATAATCCAAAACCAAAATAATAATGTTCAGTCCAATTATACAGTCCAAAAATAACAACATACGGAAAGGTAAAACCTATTCTATTCTTAGCTAGTCCTAAACTAAACTCCAACCCGCTGCCTCGGGCCTTCATCATGAATGTCCTCCGGGTACAAAATACTTCGGGGCATTCCCCGGATAAAAATAATACAAGTACTTTGGGGCATTCTCCGGCCAAATGATACAAGTGATCCCAAAGCACATATAGCCAAAAACCATTCAATCACACAAATCAAATATTCCATCAATCCAAAATCCCTAAATTCGCCTACCCGATCTATGTTGCCTATCAAGCTTTTGATTTTAAAATGATTCTATCAAATTCATGCTTAATCCGAATTAAATAAAATGACAAGTCCAAAATTTAACTACATTCAACTTTTGACAACTTCTTATTCCCACCCCAAAATCCTTTTTCAACCACATGACTAAACCGATTCGATCATCAAATCCCTTTTCAATATTCGAAACCCATATCAAACATATACGTTCAACAGAGATTCAACCTTTCATGCACATTAGTAATTCATACTCGCAACAACAATTAATACGACTAAAATATCCAAACCCAAATCGCAAAATCACAACAAAAACCACATTCGAAATAATGAAAAGATAAAGTTAAGGAATGGACCTTCTGATATCGAATTTTTGATGACAATAAGAGTCGAAAAAAATTCGAATCCGAAAGCTCAAATAGAAAACCTCAACAACAATGAAACCCCAACTCGGTATCGATAAATAGTAACCCAAAACTGCCTCAATAGATTTTACTTTCGTCGATAATAAAGAAAACCCAAACTTGAAATTTCGAATAGAACCTCGACAGCGACGAATCTGACCCGAATAGCGAAACAACCACCAAAGAGGACCAAAACAGTGGACGTCGACAAGATTTTATCCAAATATCAAAGGAAAATAAGAAGGCTTTTGGCAATTTTGAGATGGTATCGATCAAACAACAAGAAGAAAAACCAATCGGCGAGCTTGAGGC
>NC_061114.1:22503777-22504209 GCF_002878395.1 Capsicum annuum
GAATCTATGTCTATTTGATGCCTTCGGCTCAATCGGTCCAATCACATTTAATCCCCAAGCGACGAACAGCCATGGAGCGGCCATTGTATGCAACTAAATAGGAGGAGAACATATTAGATCACTGTTCATTTGACATTGATGACACTTTCTAACAAATTGAATAGAATCCCTCTCCATAGTAAGCCAGTAATAACCTACTCGAAGAATCTTCTTTGACAAGACATGACCATTCATATGCGACCCGCATACTCCAGAGTGTATTTCAACCATGATTGCCGAGGCTTCTCTTGCATCTACACATCTCAAAAGTCCCAGAACTGGGGTTCTCTTATATAAGATTTCCCCACTTAAGAAAAATCCACTAGCCAAATGCCTAATAGTCCTTTTTTGATCGTTGGTGGCATATGATGGGTATTCTCCTGACTGAATGTA
>NC_061114.1:22504309-22541876 GCF_002878395.1 Capsicum annuum
GAATCTTCTTTGACAAGACATGACCATTCATATGCGACCCACATACTCCAGAGTGTATTTCAACCATGATTACCGAGGCTTCTCTTGCATCTACACACCTCAAAAGTCCCAGAACTGGGGTTCTCTTATATAAGATTTCCCCACTTAAGAAAAATCCACTAGCCAAATGCCTAATAGTCCTCTTTTGATCGTTGGTGGCATATGATGGGTATTCTCCTGACTGAATGTATCGCTTGATATCCGAGAACCAAGGTTCTCCATCGAGCTCTTCTTTAACCGCATTACAGTAAGCATGCTGATCATGACTCTGTATATGCACTGGATCGATGTAGGCTTTATCAGGATGTTGGAGCATTGAAGACAGAGTGGCTAAAGCATCAGCAATTTCATTATGAATCCTTGGAATATGCCTAAATTTTACTAACACAAACCGTTGACATAGCTCCTATAAGCATTATCGATACGGGATGAGCTTCAAATCACGCGTCTCCCAATCACCTTGAATTTGATGGACGAGCAAATCCAAATCCCCCAACACTAATAATTCCTGGACTCCCATATTAACAGCTAACCTCAAACCAAGAATGCGGGCTTCATACTCTGCCATATTATTATTACAGTAGAATCGAAGCTGTGCTATTACGAGAAAATATTATCCCGATTCAAAGATAAGAAATGAACCTATTCTGACTCCTTTCATATTGACAGCTCCATCGAAGAACAGCTTCTAACCTGGATCAGCATCTATAACGACTTTATCAACACACGACAAATATGTCGTTAATGGCTCGTACTCTTCATCGATAGGATTCTCAGAAAGATGATCTGCCAAGGCTTGGGATTTCATGGCAGTTCGAGTCACATATACAATGTCAAACTCGATAAACAATATTTACCACTTTGCCAATCGACCTGTCAGCATAGGCTTCTGAAAGATATACTTTAAAAAATCCATGCGGGAGATGAGATAAGTAGTATAGGATGAGAGATAATGCTTCAACTTCTGTTCTACCCAAGTTAGGGAACAACACTTCCTTTCAAGAAGAGTATACCTGACCTCATATACGGTGAACTTCTTGCTAAGATAATAAATAGCCTGCTCCTTTTTGCCTGTGACATCATGTTGACCCAGGACACAACCAAAAGAATTTTCCATGAATGATAAATATAAGATCAAAGGCCTACCAGGCTCCGGTGGTACCAGTACGGGCGGATTTGACAAATATCTTTTGATTCTGTCGAACGCTTCCTAACATTCTTCAGTCCATTCTACCATAACACTCTTTTTCAGTAAATTGAATATGGGTTTACAAGAGGTTGTGAGTTGAGCAATAAACCTGCTAATGTAATTCAATCTACCAAGAAAACTCATCACCTCTGTCCTATTCTTGGGCGGGGGCAAATCCTGAATGGCTTTGATTTTCGAGGGATCTAATTCAATCTCTCGACGACTGACTACAAACCCCAATAGGTTTCCAGATGGAACTCCAAATACATATTTTGCCGGGTTGAGCTTGATATTATTCGTGCAAATCCTTTCAAAGAACTTTCTTAAATCTTTAACATGGTCGGACCGACATTTTGACTTAATAATCACATCATCCACGTAGACCTCAATCTCTTTATGCATCATATCATGAAACATAGTGGTCATGGCTCTCATGTATGTTGCTCCAGCATTCTTCAAACCGAACGACATCAGTCGATAACAATAGGTTCCCCATGGTATGATAAAAGACGTCTTCTCTGCGTCTTCATCATCTATAATAATCTGGTGATATCCAGTATAGCAATCCACAAAAGAGGCAACCTCATGTTTAGCACAGTTGTCTAGTAAAATATGGATGTTGGGAAGTGGAAAATCATCTTTCGGACTTGCTCTGTTCAAATCACAGTAATCAACACACACTTAAATTTTGCCATCTTTCTTTGGTACGGGAACAACATTGGATAACCATATAGGATAACGAGCCACTCGAATTACTTTGGATTCAAGTTGTTTCATGATTTCCTCTTTGATTTTAATACTTACATCAGTTTTAAACTTCCTCAACTTCTGTTTGACAGGAGGGAATGCGGGGTCAGTTGGTAATTTATGAGCTACTAATTTAGTGCTTAAACCAAGCATATCATCATAAGACAATGCAAAAACATCCTTATAATCAATTAATGCTTGAATCATTCAATATTTTAGCTGTGGCAAAGCATGTACGCTGATTTTAGTTTCCTTAATATCTTCTTGATTCCCTAGATTTATTGGCTCAATCTCATTCAAATTAGGATTCGGTTTGTCTTCAAACTGTTCCAACTCTTTGCTTATTTCTTCTAGTGCTTCTTCTTCATCATATTCCCCATCCTGCTTCGTTACATCTTGATGAGTTTGGATTTTAAGATCAGGCTGAAAATTCCGCATACATGTTATGTCATTAAAATCAGCATAAAGAGAACTGTATATAAAAAAAGAAAAACAAAATATATTAGACACGAATCAAAAGAGACATTGAATTTCATTAAATAAAAAGATAGAAGGGTTTAAACATAGATGCCAACATAACATAAACAAACTAAAATCCGAATTACAACCCTGAAATAACTCAGATAAATAGAAAAAAAACAAAATAACTACCAAAACTTCCCCCTGACGGGGAGAGGAGTGACTTCCCAATTATTGAGCCGGATAGCTAGACCTATGAATTGCACGTTTGCCATATTGGTACCTTTTCCTGCTTCGACCATATCAATTTCAATAAAAAGGTTCTGGCAGTCATCAACCAATTCAACTTCAAATTCCACATGCTTCGTGACATTGCTTTTAATAAATGATTCACTGAGTAATGGCATTGGGCGAGGGAGTGACCATGTTTCTTTTTTCCTTCCCTTGGCTTTCTTCAGATCTTCAGCCGTAGGCTCAAATCCCAGACCAAACATGCCCACGTTCTTACTTGGACATATGGGATGAACTATACCATGCAGAGATGCTCCCAAACCCTTTCGTGGCTCAAATTTGTATTTCCAAAGTTCACTCACCATCATGATAGAAGTGGAAGACAATTGTGGTCCTGGTATAACCTACCATTCAAGGATACGATTCACTAGCACTGTATCAAAAATTTGATAGATGAATGTCTCTTCTACGTTATTTGCTTCAATAAGAGACAAGGGAGAATCTTTGCCGGCGGACAAATCTCCTTCACTGTGAATTACCACTTCTTTCCTGTCATGCTCAAACTTTCTTCTTTGGTGCAGTGTAGATGCAACCGCCTTGGCCTTGTGGATCCATGACCTTCCCAGCAATAGATTGTAAGAGGAGTCTATATTAAATACTTGAAACTCTATGGCAAACTCAATAGGCCCTATGGTCAACATTAGTTCTATTTCACCAATGGAGTTTGATTTTGCACTATCGAAAGCCCTGTCACATACATTGTTGGGCCTGATCCTCTCAGCACCAATGTTCAACTTGTGCAAAGTAGAAATAGGGCAGGTATTTGCACCTGAACCTCCGTCAATCATGACATGAGTGACGTAGAACTCTTTGCACTTCACTGTAATGTAAAGGCCCCGGTTATGCCCTGTACCTTCAACAAGTAATTCATCGTCAGAAAAGCTGATCTGATTGACCTCAAAGATTTTTTCGACCATTTTCTCAAGCTGATTTATTGTAATATCCCTAGGAACATATGCTTCATTTAATACCTTTATTAAAATATGACGATGCTCCTTGGAGTGCAACAACAAAGATAAGAGGGAAATTTGAGCAGGGGTTTTCTTCAACTGGTCTATTATTGAATACTCTGGCAATTTCATCTTTTTCAAAAATTCTTCGGCTTCTTTTTCGATGATAGGATTTTTGATAGATGACGGTCTACTCACAATTGGCTTGGAATTTCTTAAACTTTCAGGCACGAAGCATCTTCCTGACCTAGTCAAACCCCCTACCTCATCTACATCTTCCACTACTTTTTTCCCGTGATAGGTCATCACAGTTCGCCAATAATTCTAGGGGACCCTTTTTATATTAACAATCAGAGGTTAGGTCACCGATTTGAGGACAATAGGTGCTGCCAGTGCTCCTTTCACCGTCAAGATGGGCTGACTCAGAGCTCCTACCACTGTCAACTTAAGTTTATCCTAAATTAAATCAACATACCTTCTGGCACCTTGTACTGTGATCAGGGGTTTCTTTGTGCTTTCTTGGGCTTTATCTTCTCTCATTCCTTCCTGGCTCAATGATATTGCTTTCAAAGACTGCTATATTCACTGATTTCTCCTCAATGGTCTGTATCTTGACAATAGGTTTATAACACTTTGAAGACTCTTTCCCATCATATATCAATTCTAACATATTGGTTTCAGCATGGGTTGACAACGGATTCTGGTTAATATTTGGACCCTCCGGGGCATGGACCAGTATCTGATTTATGTCAATTAAATCTTGGATAGCTCTTTTTAAATACCAGCATTTCTCGATATCATGTCTGGCATGTCAGAGCAGTACGGACACCTTAAAGAATAATCAAGATTCTTCGGCGGTGGATTTGAAAGCCTTCCTTGAATTGGGCTTAAGACCTTCAACTTTCTCAACCTATCAAACAGGCTAGCATATGACTCCCCAAGAGGTGTGAATTGATTTTTGACCGACTTCTCTCTTATACTCGGGCCTAGGTTAAAAACCGGGTCTGGAGGGGTTTTGGTAATTTGGTGAAGCGAATGGGCGATTTTGTGGAGCTTGCGCACGCCACTGCGGGTAAGAAAGGGTTTGGGCATATGGCTGCGTGCTTATACTGGGTACGGGGGTGGTGGAATGGAATATAAAGGTTTTGGTGGTGGGTAGTAATGGTGGGGAGAAATATATGGAGCTTGGGTGTAAACTTAGGTTTGGGATTGGGGATAGGGGCGAGTTGGTCTTTTAGGATAGGAATGGGTTTCAGCTACGGCAGTCACCACGTCCTCTTTCTTCTTTTTACCTCTGAATAGGCCAGATCCACCTTGAATCGCTTGTGTGGTGGCTTTCAATGCAGCAAAAATCACTATTCAGCTGGTCTTGATTCTGGCCTCTATCATCTCCCCCATTTTGAGGACTTCAATAAAAGACTTTCCCATTGCCAGAAGTAAATGTTGAAAATAGGTCTCATCCTGTGCCTAAATGAAACCTCTACCAACTTACTTTCTTTCATTGGAGGATTTACCCTGGCGGCCTGTTCACGCCACCTTATCGTGTATTCCCTAAAACCTTCAGTGTTTTTCTTCTTTATGTTGACCAAGGATTTTTCATCCGAAATCAGGTCGATGTTATACTAAAAATGTTGAACAAACTCAGAAGCTAAGTCATCCCAGCTATTCCACTTGTCGATATCTTGATTGATAAACCATTCTGAAGCTAGATCAGAAAGACTCTCACCAAAGAAGGCCATGAGCAGCTCTTCCCTTTCTCCTGTAGCCCTCAACTGGTTGTAATAATGTTTCAAGTATGCCACGGGATCACCATGCCCTGCATACTTCTTGAACTTGGGCATTTTAAATCCGAGGGGAAGGTTGATGTCTGGGAATATGCAAAGATCTTTATAGGAAACACTCTTATAATCTCTGATTCCTTGCAAATTCCTCATAGCCTGTTCTAAACTTTTCAACTTCCGTGCTATGACTTCCTGTTCCTCTGTTGCGACAGGTTTCTCCGTATCAAATGGAAATGCAGGTGGCTGAGTGTACCCATACGATTCATTCATTCTCAAAGTAGGCTTCGGGGCATAATACTGACTATCTGGAACCTTCAATACTGGCTCACTGGCAGACCTAGGAAGCCTCATTGTGGGATGCACAACATATAAGGGAGCTTCAGGTGGTGGCGGAGCCACGAATATCGGTGTGATCGGTGGCGCCGGCTGAGCAATGGGTCTTGATTGGGGAGCTGCCAAGGGCGCACCAGAACTGCTAGGATAATAATGTCGTGGAGTGAATCCTAGCGCGTGCTCAGGTGACTCAGTAGGAGCAGAGAATTGCGCCTGAGAGAGCGGTGGGCAATTAGAGATATTCCCAAGACCTTCAGGGAGCGGAGGAGGAAGCATTCCGCTGGCCCATGCCCGGTGTAAATCTATCAATTGTTGCCTGAGCCTTACTACCTCATCATTGTGTTCTGAACTTTCTTCCATGTGATCCTAATCCGGGTTAATGAGCGAATTTTCAATCTCCTTGCTAGCCATGACAAGCTTTGCTTTTGATCTAGTGAAGCATGGGTGACTAGCCAGAGTGCTGCAAATCTACCACTGTTAGCTGAAAGAACATGCTTATCAAAGACGACATCCGTTAGGATTAAAACACACAACAAGCATGGGAATCACATTGGTAAAATTGTCCTAAATTCATTTCTACCAGCTTTTGAGGGTAGCGAGGTCATTTTAACATCATCCCGATTTTTAGCTACACTTATTATTATTATTTTATTTTATTTTTATTTTTTTCTTTCCCTCTCTCTTATTTTTCGTATCAGTCTCTGTTCTTTCCCTTTATTGTCTCATCATCCTTTCTTTCTTTTCTTCTTTCGTTATCTACCTTTATTTTATCATTCTTTATGGCTTTTTTTTCTTTAAAAGAGGAAAAATAATGAAAAACAACGAAACAAAACGATTAGATCGAACCCAAAAGTAGGTTGCCTACGTATCATGTTGTATATGAATTAGCTCTTGCGTAGTTCGGGCAGCATATGCATAAACATTACATAATTGAAGTTTTTTTTTGTTTTTACAAAAACGAAAACAAACAAACAAAAGAAAGACGTAACCTCATAACATTTTTATGAAATAAAGAAACAAAACATGCAATGAATTTAGGACCGCTTTAAAAAGTAAACAACAAATACAAAATAACATTCTAGACCCCTAAGATGACATACGTGAAATTACTAATAAAGACCCTAATACCAAAACAACTTGACTCCGACTTAAAACTGACGCCACCCTACAATGACAGAAACATAAAAGACTTAAATTGAACAAAGATAAGAAATGCTCTTTTAGACTGGTGCTATACGTGATGACCCTGACTGAGATGGACCTTCCTGTGAAGTTCTCTTTCTCCCATTCAAACTTTGTAGCATGTCCTGCAAAGATACCCTGATATTGGGGAGGAAGCTTTGGGCCCGTATTCTTGCTTCACGAGGAGTGGAATTAGAACGATTGTTCTGACACCTTTCTACAATCTTGAACAAATCTGCTAACTGAACTCTCAGTGTCTCCACTTTGACTTTCATCCTGATGGTCGTCAAATATACATTCTTCCTGTATTCTCCCTTTAAGCTGTGCTGGTATGGGTTGACTGATACCCCGAGGGATGGATTGAAGCCAGACCCCATATCCCTGAGTTTACCCTGGATTATCCAAACTTTCTTTGAGAGAGTCCACACCTAGCTTTGTTGCATGCTTCCAGAACTGCTCGTATTTGCTTTCACCTAAGGCTTGGTCCTTGAAGTATGCAACATCTTTTAGAAGATCCACTACTGGTGGCATGTCCTGCGGCCTACCCAACTGGCGCATTACCCTAGAAGGACTATATGGTCTAGTGCAATTAAGCCCTAACATAACTAGAAGGAGCTGCATTTGACAACCAAACAAGATTATCTTTGGTCGAAGCCACTGACAAGTCCACAAAATGCTATTCTCGGTTCTTGACTCAAGAAATTCAATCCAAGCGTCGAATCCCACGAGTAGCGAGAATTTATCCAAACGCAACCTGAGGTCCATGGCTGTCACTCGATTGGGAATACAAAGATCAACCACATCTGGTCTAACTAAAGAAGGCGCATCCAAATGCTCCATCATCCATAACTCCAATATCAGGTTACTGCCCTAAGAAAATCTTATCCCCCCTTCACTTCAGTTAAAACCTTATATATTTCTATTAAGATCATGGATATGAGAGTGAACCTGCCCTTTTGATTAATGCCCTTGTCATTTTGATCCTTATGAAATAGAGCCATCACCACAGATTGCAAACGTGTATTAATACGTCTTTCTTCTAGCAGAAACACTAAAGTACCTAACAAAGTGAGGGTGAAGACTTTAAAACGCTTTCTCTCCCACTTCTCCTTAGTCATATAAAATTCATGCCAAAACAAATCAAAACCTTCCGAGGGCCCGAATCTAGCGAACAAAAAATCTAAGGAAACCCACGAATCACTTAAACAACTCAAATGCATACCCTTACTTTTTAAACCACAAGACTGCAAAAACCTCACGCTAGTATGATTTCGTGCTCGAATCATATCCTTTTCGATATAGGGCAAATGCAACAAACTGGATATTTCTGCCAAAGTAGTAGTCATTTCACATTCCCTAAACCTGAACACCAAACTACTTGGATCCCAAAAGGTCAACAAAGCCTATATTAAATCTGGACGAGGGGTAACATGCAGAAGTTCCGTAAGATCACCTAATATTTTAATCAGTTTCTGCTGATCAACATAGTTAAACATTTCCCACCACTTGATTAACTTTTTGGGCACCTTGACAACCATCAGGACTCTAGACTTGGTGGACAAATCCATCCTGTAATAGCACATAAGACGTTATCTCAAAAATTTGAAAGGAGTAGAAGATTCCCAACCCTTGGGATTTTTGACGCAAACATATGTCGATGGGACAGACCACTTCATGACTTCAATTTGCCGGACAGAAGTACTGAGCAAAATCAGTCTACTTGGCTAACAACTCTAGATTACGGGGCGAGAGACCTAGGCTAATAATAAGACAAAGGCCAACACAAAGATTTCCGGACCCACCGAGGGTTGCCTACGTATCCCAACCGAGGAAAGGGAATCAGGTATGCGTAGTTCATCCAGATTGGACAATTAACGATTAACTAATAAATTGACCCTAACTTAAGAGACACAACCAAAAGCAAACGAATAAAAACTTTTTGGATTTTCAACTAGACACTTCAACTAAGACTATACCACCAATTATGAAGAAAAATCTTTTTGGTATTTTTGTTTTTGATAAACAAGTAGAAAAGGCAAACAAAACCCTTTTTTTTTCCTTTTTTGTTGAACTTATGGTACTTTGAGAAGATAAATGCAAAACGTAAAAAAAAATCTTTTTGAGTGTTTGGATTGTGAAGAACAAAGGCCATAAAGAACTCTAAAATAAATTACGACACTCCTTTTGATTCATTCTTTTCAACTCATTTTTTTTTCGCCTACGCACCTTAATCCTAAATTTTTTTTTTCAAATCAGTCCGTCAAATGACCACGTTACCTTTAAAGATGCAACAGTTAGCACGTAGGGATGCTTTAGAGGTGAGTCTCCTATAAAGGGCCATGTGGGTCCCGCTAGGTCTCAGTATGATGTACATAAGCATGACCTAAAGGCTGACCTACGTTGTGGTTCACTAACAAGGCTATTCGGGGGAGCGTATGGTCGATAGTGGCTGCTTTGATTTTCACCTACTCCATAACACCGATGGCTCCCCCCCTAAAATAAAGGTGACTCAACTAGAGGTCGTGTGCAACACGTGTACTACAGACTTGTTTCAGAAAGAAGGCCTGGGGTAGACACATAATGCCAGATATAAAAGCGGTAACACATAGGATAAATACTGTAGACAAAGAGCACGAAAATGCACAACAGTGATAACAATAACACAAATAATAATCACAAACAATGTTTATATACCCATAATGCCAAACAAAGTCGATACGACTCCAAGAATAAGCTCGAATTCTGAAATGCTCCCCAGCATAGTTGCCAGAGCTGTCACACCCCTTTTTCAACCAAAAAAGATTTATTTTTAAGTTTGAAAGGGTTTTTATTATTAAGTGACAAAAGATGAAAATTTTTTGTTGAAAAGGATTTATTTTATTCAAAACTTAGAGTCGCTACTTGGCATAGTACGGTGTGCCAAGCTACCTTTGGAAAAACCTTTTCAAAATGATTTTGACTTTGTAGAACTGATCCGTGAACAGAGATTTCGACTAAGGAATTCTGTTGATCGAGGGGAAGGTGTTAGGCACCCCTCGATCCCGTGTTTTGACCACAGTCACCTGGTGGAGTGTATCAGCTATTTTGGTATTACGAATGTATAAACCACATAAAACACATAAACAAGTAACCAACACGTCAAGCCACAATCCAAAACCAAAACAATAATGTTCAGTCCAATTATACAGCCTAAAAATAACGACATACGAAAAGGTAAAACCTATTCTATTCTAAGCAAGTCCTAAACTAAACTCCAAACCGCTTCCTCGGGCCTTCATCACAAACGTTCTCCAGGTACAAAATACTTTGGGGCATTACCTAGATAAATATAATACAAGTACTTCAGGGCATTCCCCGGACAAATGATACAAGTGATCCCAAATCACATATAGCCAAAAACTATTCAATCACACAAATCAAATATTCCATCAATCCACAATCCCTAAATTCGCCTACCCGACCTATGTTGCCCATCAAGCTTTTGATTTTAAAATGATTCTATCAAATTCATGCTTAATCCGAATTAAATAAAATGACAAGTCCAAAATTTAACTACATTCAACTTTTAACAACTTCTTATTCCCACCCTAAAATCCTTTTTCAACCACATGACTAAACCAATTCGATCATCAAATCCCTTTTCAACATTCAAAACCCATATCAAACATATACGTCCAACAAAGATTCAACCTTTCATGCACATGAGTAATTCATACTCGCAACAACAATTAATACGACTAAAATATCCAAACCCAAATTGCAAAATCACAACAAAAACCACATTAGAAATAATGAAAATATAAAGTTAAGGAATGGACCTTCCGATATCGAATTTTTGATGACAATAAGAGTCGAAAGAAATTCGAATCCGAAAGCTCAAATAGAAAACCTCAACAACGATGAAATCCCAACTCGGTATCGATAAATAGTAACCCAAAACTACCTCGATAGATTTTAATTTCATCGATAATAAAGAAAACCCAAACTTGAAATTTCAAATAGAACCTTGACAGCGACGAATCAGACCCGAATAGCGGAACAACGACCAAAGACGACCAATAAAGTAGACGTCGACCAGATTTTATCCAAATATCAAAGGAAAATAAGAAGGTTTTTGGCAATTTTGAGATGGTATCGATCAAACAATGAGAAGGAAAACCAATCGGCGAGCTTGAGGCCAATTCCGATGAGCTTGATACCAATTCCGATGAAAGTTTCACCTAAAAAAGCTCGATACATCAAACTTCTCCTGGTTTCACTATTTCTGGCTGAAAATCTCAAGCTCCTTCCATTTTTCTTGACCTCTTCCTCACTGATATCCGTGTGTACGTGTTTCTCGGTGGGAGAGAGTGATTTCCGGCAACCTGAATGTGCGCGTACAAGATTCGTGAGGATCTAAAAGAGGTGAGTGTGTGCGTGTGTATCATTATTATAGTGGAGAAGAGAATGGTGCCTCTCTTCTTGTGAGGTGAGTATTTTTTTTCTCTCTGTCCTTTGGATCTGGTTTTTTTCTCCAAAAAAATGGAAAAGATGGAGTATATATACTCTTTTCTTTGTGTCAAAGAAATATGGGTGAGGGGTGGTTACGTAGGGTAGAGGTAGGAGGGGTAGGGATTAGGATATGTTGTCAATTTTTAGTTGGGTGGGTTGTTAGAATATTAGGATAAGACAAGGTTTGTTATTTTTTGTATTTTGTGAGGGTATAATAACATGGATGAGAGTACACGGTAGGATAAGGTAAAATTGAGTAAATTAATCTTTCGGAAGGACAAAATTACGTGTCTACAGAAAGAAGCGTACCTGACACCAAGTTCTTTCAAATATCAGGAACATGCAATACGTCCATCAATGTAACTATCTTTCTAGAAATAAATTTCAGTTCAACAGTTCCTTTTTCCATAACTTAAGTAGAGGAGGAGTTTTCCATATATACAATTTTATCGTCCCTCACTAAGTCATAAGTCTTGAAAGAATTTCGATTACCTGATATATGATGAGTTGGTCCGGTATCTATCCACCATTCTGCTTAATCTTCCACTATAATGCTTCTGTGACCATTGCCACAAGATCATCTTTTTTATTTTTATTTGATTTTTCTTTCTTCCTTTCGGCTTTGAAAATTCTATAATCACATGCATAATGACCAACTTTGTGACAATAATAGCATTCACCAGATTTAAAATTGGCACCATTACACTTGAAATTTGTAGTCTTTTTTACCTTTGAAAAATTCTTATTTTCAGGTTCCTTCTTGGTTGATTTTTCTTCAACCATATGAGCTTTCATGACAAGTTCCTTCAAACTATTATTATCGCGCCATCGAGTCTCTTGTTCAATTTGCAAGTGTTGCAACAATTATTCAAGTGTTAAATCTTCCTTCTTGTATAAGAGTTTGCTTTGGTACTCTTTCCAAGATGGGAAAGTGTAACACCCCAATTTGCTGAACCGGGAATGCTACACAGTTCTCATAACCTCGAAGGACCATAAGTTAACCTATGACTGATATCTGTACCTGTATACTGCATAAAATACTGAATAATGTAGAAACATGAACTGAAAGGCCATAAGGTTCAATACTAAACATAACATGGATGAGATTACATCCGTGGGGTAATACAATACCCAAAACAAAACTATAAACACTGAAGTCTGAAACACAATAGTCTGCATCTAGTCTGAAAGTCTCTACTGTCTGAGTAATCTGAATAAGGAGTTGATGGGACATGTCCCTAACTAACTCCAAATAATAACTTATCAATGAAATAGTAGAGAAATAATCATGTCTTCAAAGGATGAGGACTCACTTCTATTCTGACTATTGAGACTGGAATCTACTGGTGATTTGGAACTTGTGTCTCTGAACCTATGGTGTAACATAAAAAGAAAGCACCATAGCGCAAATACGTCAGTATAATGAAATATACTGAGTATACATGTGAGGTAGGCTAATACAAGGGTTAACATGCATGAATAATGCTAGCTGACTGTCTAACATGAATGCAAGAATGCATACATAAATACGTAACTATAACTGACACTATGATATCGTGATTACTGAATCTAAATACTGATAACATGAAATACTTATAACTACTATAATTGATAGCATAAATAGCTATATCTGAATGTAACTAATAACATGGGTGACTGTATCTGACAGTCCTGAATCTGATGGAACTATCTGAGTTCCTTATTGTATCTGAGTCAACTGTATCTAACAGTCTTAAATTTGAAGAACTATCTAATTTCTTTTACTGATACTGGTACTAAAACTGTGGGAGATAGTATTTAACCGACATGCCCCTGATATACCATAATGGCAGAGTTGGGGTCCAATCTATAACCCCAATTGGAAGGGTGTCAATATCACACCACTGGTAAGGACAAGTTGTTGGCGACCCTTATCTAATAGTGTCCCTAAAAGAGAATGGTGAGGCCTTTATCTGACAGTGCTTATCCACCCCATCAACCCTCATCGAACAGTGTTGATGTCTCAACCTATGCTGGCTACATAGTTCTGGAATGCAAGGATGACTTCTAAGGATCACACCCTCATCTGATAGTGTGTGTCCCCATCCTTTGGTTTACTCGATGCTAATTCCTACTTCCATCTGAATGGATACTAAACATGATTTACTGAACTAAACATGAGCTGAGTTACTAAATTTCATTAACTAACGAAATACTACTGATATCTGACAACTGACTGAGTCATAAGATCATGGAGATTTCCTTAGTCATAAGACTATCTAAAGTCTAAAGATTCATAGCTTGACTGAGAGTATCGTGAAAACATGACATGGCTCTAAGCACACAACTAATGTTTCAGGTACAAGTTCCCCCAAGACTCGATGGAAAGAAACTAACCAAGCATAACTTACTTGAACATATAACTAACATCATAATCCATAATACATTTATAGAAGCATTCCATCAAAACATGTGATAGGCATAACTTGTACATACATGGGGATTTTATGATATCATACTAGTTAGGCATTGTTCCTTCATCTAGGCATTTAATCAAACACATGGTAGGCATAACACATATAGAAAATATTATACAATAATTAATTATCATGATTCATCTCTAATTTTATCATCCTAGGGTTTATTCATAGGTTCACATGAATATACATCTATACAAATCAATTCCACATAAAATTGATCACCTAACATGGAATTGAATTCAACTGATCATTCTCAACATAAACAAAACAAACCCAACATGAAATTCATAAAGAAATCCATAACTTGAAATTAGAAAAGGGATTCTTAGGCTTCATGGATGAAAGGAGTCCATGAATGAGAACTATGCATACCTTAGTTCATGATTTCGTGAAGATTGATGGTGAAACCTTCTTGAATTTAAATCCCCAATAGAAACCCTAGCTTATTATTGAGAGAAACTTGAGAGAAAATAGTATATTTTGGGTGAAGAATAGCTAAATCACGTGTTATTGGGTTTAAATAGGGGTAGAAAATTGACCCTTTTAACCCTGGAGGCGTCATTTAATTTCAATAAAATTTTTTTGAACTAGGCCCCTGGAGAGATGCAGAGTTATCGCACCATGTCACTAAAAATTTTCAATTAGGAAATTGAGGGATGGCGTAATGTGGAGACATCGCGGTTCCCCTTCCTTCATGACTTGGAACTTTGGCGCGACGCGGGGGAAATTGCGCTGAGACACTGAAAAAAGGACAATTCTAAATTTGAGTGCTGGCGTGATGATTCATAATCGAGGACACCTACCGGAAATTGCCAAATGCCATTTCCTCTTGTAGCGTGGTGCACCTCTAACTAATATGCCGTTGTTTTACGATGGGAACTTGAAATAGTCATAAATTCTTACCCGGCTATCGTATTTAAGTGAATTATATATCAATGGAAAGCTTATTGAATTTTTCACATGACAAAAAGTGAAAATCTTGAAAATTACTCATGGAATAATTATATTTCACTTTAGAAGCTAATACTAGGCATTCTTGGGATGAAATTTTGCTAGAAATATTCGGGGTATTACAATATCTCCCCCTTGAGAACATTCATCCTCGAATGAGATCGTCTGAGAGGGGAAACAATAAGTTGAACATGAACTGAATATGAATAACTGGAATATGATCTCATGATTGACAAGCTGAACATAATATACTGAACATGCATATCTGATGCATGTGTAACTGATTTATGAATGCATGATTGAATGTTCCAAGGAACTAAGTTTTTCATAATGAGAATGCATTTCTGATGCATAATTATATAACTGAGATGATACATGAATGCATGATTGAATATGCAATGGTACTTGATACCAAGTTTATATTGGGAACATGAACATGAAACTGAATACCAAGTTCGTGATGAACACTGATCATGAAATTAAGTAAGCTTAATGAGAACTGTTACCTTGAGCTTGGTCTGAGTTGGCGGAGAAGAGGTCAGGATACTTGGTACGTATGTCTGCTTCTACTTCCCAAGTAGCTCCCTCAACAGACTGATTTTTCCAAAGAACTTTAACTAAAGGGAATTCTTTGTTCCTCAATCTATGAGTCTGATAGTCTATGATTTCAACTAGAATCTCTTCATAAGAGAGACTGTTCTGAACATCAATGCTCTGAATAGGGACTATGACTGGGGGGTCACCTATACACTTCTTAAGGAAAGAGACATGGAAGACTAGATGAACTGAGGCTTGATCTGAAGGCAATTCGAGCTCATAAGCTACCTTGCCGAAACGACTAAGAATCTTGAAGGGACCGACATATCGGGGACTGAGCTTTCCTTCCTACTGAATCTTTTCACTCCCTTCATGGAAGAGATCCTTAGATAGACATGATCACCAACCTCAAACTTGAGATCTTTCCTACAAACATCTGCATAAGACTTCTGTCGGCTCTGAGCAGCCTAGAGTCTTTCTCTAATTAACTGGACTTTCTCTAAGGCGTCGAATACTAAGTCAAGACCTATGACTGAGTTCTCACTAACTTTGAACCAACCAATTGGAGATCTACATCTCTTACCATAGAGAGCTTTAAATGGAGCCATCCGAATACTGGAATGATAGTTGTTATTGTATGCAAATTCAATCAAAGGCAAGTGGTCATCCTAACTTTCCTTGAAATCAATTACATACGCTCTTAGAATATCTTCTAAGGTCTGAATGGTCCTTTCTTCTTGACCATCTGTTTGAGGATGAAAGGCTGTACTAAGATGAACTTGGGTACTAAGACCCTTTTGGAATACTTTCCAAAAATAAGAGATAAACTAGGTACCTCTGTCTGAGATAATGGACAACGGAACATCATGCAATCTGACCAACTCCTTGATATAGAGTTTGGCATAATCCTTGGTTAAATATGAGGTATAAATTGGAAGGAGATGAGATGATTTGGTCATTCTGTCTATAATGACCCAGACTGAATCATGTTGATGAAGAGTTCGAGAAAAACCCATCACGAAGTCCATGTTCACAACTTTCCACTTCCAAGTAGGAATACCGAACTCCTGCATGGACCCACTAGGCTTATGATACTCTATCTTAACTTTCTAACATGTAGAGCACTTAGCCACAAACTCTGCAATATCTCTCTTCATCCCACTCCACCAATAGATTTCCCGCATATCGCGTTACATTTTTGTGGCCCCTGGATGAATAGAGTAGCGTGCACCATGTGCTTCTGCAAGAATTTTCTGCCTTAAGTCGTCTACACTTGGAATACAGAGACGACCCTGACAATGCAAAACACCATCTCCCCCTTGGGATAAAACCTCTACTTTCTGATCCTGAACTGGCTTTTTCAACTTGACCAGGCTGGGATCTCTATCTTGCTTTTCTTTCACCTCAGAAACTAGAGATGATTATGAACTACTCTGAACACATACACCACCCTCTGAAGAATCGACTAAGCGAATGCCTAGTCTGGTAAGCTGATGGACTTCTTGAGCTAACTTATTCTTACTATCCTCCACATGAGAAACACTACCCATGGATAACCTACTGAGAGTGTCGGCCACTACGTTGGCCTTACCCGGATAATAGAGAACACTCATGTTATAGTCTTTTAAGAGCCCTAACCACCTTCTCTAATGAAGATTGAGTTCTTTTTGAGAAAAGACATACTGAAGACTCTTGTGATCTGTGAAGACATCTACATGAACTCCATAGAGATAATGCCTCCAAATCTTTAAGGCAAAGACTATGGTTGCTAACTCAAGATCATGAGTAGGATAATTCCTCTCATGGGGCTTAAGCTGTCTAGAGACGTAGGCTATGACCTTACCATGATACATGAGGACACAACCCAAACCTACTATAGATGCATCAAAATACACCACAAATCCATCTGAACCATCTGGAAGAGCTAAGACTAGGGCTGAGGTAAGTCAAGTCTTCAACTCCTAAAAACTCTTCTCGCAAGGGTCTAACCACTGAAACTTGACTTTTTTTTAAGTCAATCTGGACATAGGAGATGCAATAGATAAAAATCCTTCAACAAACCATCTGTAATAGCTAGCCCAACCCAAGAAACTTCTGATATCTAATGGAGAGATAGGTCTTGGACGGTTTTTTACTACTTTGGTCTTTTGAGGATCAACTCTAATGCCATCACCAGAAATGATGTGACCAAGGAATGCTACTGAACTTAGCCAAAATTCCACTTATTGAATTTGGTGAATAGCTGATGATCTTTAAGAATCTAAAGTACTATTTTGAGATGGTCTGCATGATCACGCTCTGTGCGAGAATAAACAAGAATATCATCCATGAAGACTATAATGAACATGTCTAAGTACTGCTTGAACATGCGGTTCATCAAGTCCATGAAAACTGCTGGGGCATTGGTAAGAACAAATGACATGACTAAGAATTCAAAGTGGCCATACCGAGTACGGAAAATTATTTTTGAAATGTCACTTTCTCTAACTTTAAGCTGATGATAGCCAATTCTGAGGTCTATCTTAGAGAAATAGCTGGCACTCTGAAGTTTGTCAAACAAGTCATCGATTTTAGGAAGAGGATACTTGTTCTTGAATGTGAACTTATTGAGTTGATGGTAATCAATGCACATTCTGAGAGAGCTGTATTTCTTGCGCATGAATAAGACTGGTGTGCCCCACGGGGAAATACTAGGTTTGATGAATTCCTTATCTAAGAGATCCTTCAACTATTCTTTCAATTCTTTGAGTTCTGCTGGTTCTATTTTGTATGAAGAAATAGAGATAGGCTAAGTATCTGGAAGAAGGTCAATACTGAAGTCTATTTCCCTTTCGGGAGGAATTCCTGGAAGATCTTCGGGAAAGACATCTAAATATTCATTCACTACTAGGACTGATTCAAGGCTGAGAGTTTTAAAACTAGTGTCCTTAACTCAAACAAAATGATTGGTACATCCTTTAGATATAATTTTCCTTGCCCGAAGGTAGGAAATAAGTTGACCCTTAAAAGCGGATACACTACCTATCCTTTTTAGGATGGGTTTATTTGGAAACTGAAACTGGACTATTCTATTTTTGCAGTCGACTGTGGCATAGCACGAATGGAGCCAATCCATGCCGAGAATGACATCAGTATCAGTCCTCTCTAATTTAACTAAGTCTGCTGAAGTGACTTTCTAAAATATCATAACCGGGCAGTTCCTCTATACCCGCCGGGCTATGATGGTTTTGCCCACTGGGGTAGAGACTGAGAAGGGCTCTGCTAGAATTTTGGGACTGATTTCGAAATCAATTGCTATATAGTAAGTAACAAAAAACAAAGAAGCTTTTGGATCTAGCAAAGTGTAAACATGGATATGAAAGATCTGTAACGTACTAGTAACTACATCAGGAGAATTTTCCTGATCTTGTCAGGTCTAAAGAGCATATAGTCTATTTGGGCATTGTCCGCTAGTAGCCCTGGTGGTGGCATCCTGTTGATTCAGGTGATAAGACTAAGCTGAGGAGCGGAGACAACTCTGATAACCTGACTGAGAGAGTTTCTGACACTGTGGCTTAGCTTGCCACAACTGAAATAGTCATTGCTACCAGCTCTGCATAAACCCTTATGGTTCTTACCACAAGTCTGACAAAAGGGATTAGTTCAGGCATTGCTGATACTACCCTGAGACTTAGAGCCTGGCACTCTATCTCTGAACTTAGGAGCTGGAGCACTGGATGAAGAAGGAGATGGAACTGATGACTTAGGACAAAACTGAGAACGATTTCCTCCTTCTGATTTAGGCTAACTAAAATTGAAACTACCTGTCCTATCTTTCTTATTCTTCTTTTCCCACTGATTAATCTTCTGCTCCTCTATCTGCTGAGCATGGGTCATAAGTCTGGCTAAAGTCATGTCACTATTTAGCATAACGGATCTGCACTCATTAACCACGCTATCATTTACCCCTGAAGTGAACTTAGTCATCTTGGCTCTGCCATTTACAACTACATGAGGGGCATATCTGGCTAATTGAGTAAACTTTAGAGAATACTCTTTCACCTTCATATTGGGGTTGATGAATTCTAACACCTTAGCCTCTCTAAGCTCTTAGGGAAAGAATTTATCTAAGAATGCCCACTCTATAGGACCTGTATCATTTGACCTTTCTGACTTCCACTGTTTGAACTAAGTATGAGCCACATCCTATAACTGGTATGCGGCTAACTCAACATTTTCAACAGTAGTCACCCCCATGATATCTGTCACTTTTTGAACTTGATCAATGAATTCTAGCTATAGCTGAGTTGGCTGTTGGGTTGGCTGGAATAATAGCTGGTTTCTTATTATAGGCAATAACTGACTTAGCAAGGGTGGTAAATATGGTCCTGAACTCTGCATGAGAAACATGATTGCCCAAAGGTTCTTCGGGTTGAGGGGCTAACTGATTTCTTCTCTTAGGAGGCATATTTTAAAATAAAGAGAAGAAGCAGATTAGAATGAGAGATTGAATTGTGATTATGTTCACTGGCACGACATGAATACTGAAAGAAGGGAAACTGTTCTTAAACATCCCATAGCCTCTTACACATAAATGTGGTACGCAACACACCCATGTACAAGACTATACTAGATGCGGCTTTCAGACTTCCTAGGACTTTATTGAACCTTAGGCTCTGATACCAAGTTTGTAACACCTCGATTTGCTGAACCAAGAATGCTACACGGTGCTCATGACCCCGAAGGACCACAAGCTAACCCATGACTGATATCTGTACATGTATACTGCATAAAATACTGAATAATGCAAAAACATGCACTGAAAGGCCATAAGGTTTAGTACTAAACATAACATGGATGAGATTATATCTATGGGGTAATACAATACCCAAAACAAAACTGTAAACACTGAAGACTAAAACACAATAGTCTGCATCTAATCTGAAAGCCTCTACTGTCTGAATAATCTGAATAAAGAGTTGATGGGACATGTCCCCAAATAACTCCAACTAATAACTAATCAATGAAATAATGGAGAAATAATCATGTCCTCGAAGGATGAGGACTCACTTTTATTTTGACTGCTGAGACTGGAATCTACTGCTGATCTAGAACTTGTGTCTCTGAACCTATGATATGATATAAAAAGAAAGCACCATAGTGAAAATGCATCAGTACAATAAAATATACTGAGTATACATGTGAGGTAGGCTAATGCAAGGGTTAACATGCATAAATAATGCTAGCTGATTGTCTAACATTAATGCGAGAATACATACATATATACATAACTGTAACTGACACTGTGATATCATGATTACTAAATCTGAATACTGATGACATGACATACTAATAACTGATAGCATAAATAGCTGTATTTGAATGTAACTGGTAATATGGTTGACTTTATCTGACAGTCCTGAATCTGATGGAACTATCTGAGTTCCTTACTGTATCGGAGTCGACTGTATCTAATAACCTTGAATTTGAAGAACTATCTAAGTTCTTTTACTGAGACTGGTACTAAAATTGTGGGAGGTAGTATTTAACCGACATGCCCCTAATACGCCATTATGGCTGAGTTGGGGTCCAATCTGTAACCCCAATTGGAAGGGTGTTAATACCGCTCCACTGGTAAGAACAAACTATGGGTGAACCTTATCTGATAGAGTCCCTAAAAGATAATGGTGGAGCCCTTATCCGACAGTGCTTATCCACCTCATTAACCCTCATCGGATAGTGTTGATGTCTCAACCTATGCTGGTTACATAGTTCTGGAATGCAAGGATGACTTCTAAGGATCACATCCTCTATGATAGTGTGTGTCCCCATCCTTAGGTTCACTCAGTGCTAATTCCTAATCCCATCTTAATGGACACTGAACATGATTTACTGAACTAAATATGAGCTGAGTTACTAAGTTCCATTGACTGACGGAATACTACTGATATCTGACAACTGACTGAGTCATGAGATCATGGAGATTTCCTGAGTCATAAGACTATCTGAAGTCTAAGGATTCATAGCTTGACTGAGAGTATCATGAAAACATGACATAGCTCTAAGCACACAACTAATGTTTCGGGTACAAGTACCCCCGGGACTCGATGGAAGGAAACTGACCAAGAATAACTTACTTGAACATATAACTAACATCATAATCGATAATACATTTATAGAAGCATTCCATCAAAAAATATGATAGGTATAACTTGTAAATACATGGGGATTTCGTGATATCATACTAGTTGGGCATTGTTCCTTCATCTAGGCATTTAATCAAACACATGGTAGGCATAGCACATATAGACAACATTATACAACAATTAATCATCATGATTCATCTCTAATTTCATCATCCTAGAGTTTATTCATAGGTTCATATGAATATACATCTATACAAATCAATTCCACATGAAATTGATCACCCAACTTGGATTTGAATTCAATTGATCATTCTCAACATAAACAAAACAAACCCAACATGAAATTCATAAAGAAATCCATAACTTGAAATTAGAAAAGGGATTCTTAGGCTTCATGGATGAAAGGAGTCCATGAATGAGAACTATGCATACCTTAGTTCGTGATTTCGTGAAGATTGATGGTGAAACCTTCTTGAATTTAAACCCCCAATAGATACCCTAGCTTGTTCTTGAGAGAAACTTGAGAGAAAATAGTATATTTTGGGTGAAGAATAGCTAAATCACGTATTATTGGGTTTAAATAGGGGTAGGAAATTAACCCTTTTAACCTTGGACGCATCATTTAATTTCAGTAAAATTTTTCCGAACTGCCCCCCTGGAGCGACGCGACATTATCGCGCCGTGTCACTGGAAATTGATAATTGAGAAATTGAGGGATACACCACGACGCGGAGCCATCGCGTTGCCCCTTTCTTCGTGACATAGAACTTTAGCGCGACGCGGGGGAAATAGCGCTAAGACACTGAAAAAAGGATAATTCTGAATTTGAGTGCTAGGGCGATGTGCCATAATCGCGAACACCTACTGGAAATTGCCAAATGCTATTTTCTCTTGTGGCACGGCGCGCCACTAACTAATATGGCGCTGTTGTACTACGAAAACTTGAAATAGTCATAACTTCTTACCCTGTTATCGAATTTAAGCGAATCATATATCGATAGAAAGCTTATTGAATTTTTCACATGACAAAAAATGAAAATCTTGAAAATTCCTCATGGAATAATTATCATTAACTTTAGAAGCTAATACTAGGCATTCTTGGGTCGAAATTTTGCTAGAAATCTTTGGGGTATTGCAGAAAGTTTTGATACAATAGCACCAACATGAAAGTTTTCATCAAGAGCAATTCCAGATGTAGCAATTTTATTAGCAACAAGTTGGAATTCTTGTACTTGTTCAGTGATTGACTTGTCATCAACCATTTTGAACTCCATATAATTTAAAATGAGAAATTTCTTAGAACTCGCCTCTTCTGCTAAATAAATAGCTTGAAGAGTGTCCCATATCTCTTTAGCATATTTGCATTTAACATAATATTGACATAATATTTATTAAACATTCCTCCAAGAATATAATTCTTGCACAAATAATCATCATATTGGCACTTGACAATTTGTTCTTTAATCAAATTAACCTCGTCAGATGCTACCTCAGAACCGGGAGTATTAGGACAAGGTTTTTCAAGAACATATGCCAACTTTAAACGTTTTAAAAAGAATTTCATCTTTCCACGCCATCTAGAAAAATCTTTGCCATCAAATATTTAAAAATTAGGATTAGGCAAAAATGGAATACTATTTGATATTGATGTAGAAGCCATTGAGACAACTATCATCAAATTGTTAGAACAATAATGATAATTGTATAAGAAATTCAAAATAAACTTACTTGGCTTTGAGGTACGATAATACGCTTCTTGAAGATAGTTGGAGTCTCTCCCACGAGCAAACGGAAGAACTAGTAACGACTCTATCTTCGGAATTCAACTAAACCACAAAACAAGTAGCATTCAAGAATGTTGCTCTTCTATTCTTGAATTGGTGATTTCACCGTTTGATCACTGTCTCTCAAATGTTTTTCAAGGGAATAGTGTTTTTTGAGTGCTTGTCTTTTCAAACAAAAGAAAGCACTATTTATAGGATAAAAGTTTCATGCAAGAGAAGTGTATTAATTAAGTAATAGTTAATAGGTTCATGTATATTTTAAAACAAAAATGAATTTCTTTCAAGAACCTAAAACGTAAAACTTAATGAATAATGAATTTGTCAAATTCATGTTCTTTGTAGCTCAAAACTTTAAGTGATGCATTTGTTTCAAAACTAATTGAAACATAACTCTTAAAACTCTTTAACCGATGTATTTGTTTCAAAATTTATTGAAACATAAACTTAACAATATATATATATATATATATATATATATATATATAGATATATTCCAACCTTGTTTTGACAAAGGACGTAGAAAGTAGGGTAATTGTTTTCTTAATATTAAGAGCGGAATCAACCAAATCATAGAGAATAATTTGGAGAGTTCATAGACAGATTAGGAGCTTGTTGATCCACTTTTTCAAGTGATAAACATCAAGTACTTGATATCAAATTTTGTTTGCAATTGTACTGTGTACAGATATGTGTGTTTCATGAAAATAGCAGAAAGTGAGTTTTATCAGTAGCCTTATAATTTTTAGTGTTTAGTAAAATTTATTTTTCAATTGGCTGTTGAAAGCTACTAGTATAGAAACTCATTTCTTCATGATATTTCGGTGTTTCTTGCTTTGATGAGAAAATTTCATAATCATGGCCACTAATTGGTTAATAGTAATTGGTACTATAAATAATAATTGATTGTAATGATGACTTGTAAACACATTGATTTGACAATGATTAATTGAGCATCTTAGAAGTTATAAAGTTTAAGCTTCTATTTTGCATCTTTTGAACTATTTAGTAGGTATAATTTGTAGGCAAGGAAATATGACCTTCAATAGAAACAAGAATGGAGATTGTACTTGATATACCAACTTATTGATGGATGCTTTTCAGAGTATATCGGTAGCATTTTACTCTTTCAAGGCTCCCACATAACGATAAAAGCAAATGCATTGAATAATGACCTCAACTTATATTAGAACATTAAGGTGTTTGTCATCCAGATTAATAAAACGCGCACAAGAAGCCAAAAATTTTCAACACCTAAAGGATGTTCGAGATGTTAGAAACAAGTGTAATATCGTTTCTTGATTGGAATATTAACATCTATACTTGGAAGGTATATAAAATTTCATCCTTCTCACCATCCAAGTCTCAGTGAGTTTTTTTTTTTTTTTTTATATAATTTGTTTAAGTATTGATACATTTTCCTTCTCTCTCTCTTATATATATTATCACGACCCAAAATTAAGGGTCATTATGACACTTGTCGCGGTGTACCTTGACAAGTAAGCCTATCATCCAAACTGATACACAAAAAGGGAAAAAGACAGAAATACCCCCAACGTAATACACAAAAAGGGGAAAAGACATAAATACCCCCAATGTAAGGCTTCTAGAAAGAAGCCGAACCATATAAGATAATAAGTACGGAAAGAATATACTCAACAATATAGCCATAACTCCCAAGACCTGATGTCAACAGTATAAGAACGTATCTAATACAACTCGAATCCAAAAGAAATACATAAGATGTCCAAATACAAGAGAAATTATCTCTGAAAAAAAGTAAAGACATAGTCTATAAGAAAGGTAGTCGAACACATCCGGATGCCCGAAAGTCAACCACTACCTCGAAAGCACCAAATATCACCCAAATCAACCAAGCTGGGGAGCATTCGTACTAGGACCTGCACCGAAAGGGCGCAACAGACATGGGTACGATCCACTTGTACTCAGTAGGTATCATAGACCGACCGAACAAAGTAGTTAATAAAACATACAAAATACACATAAAGGGCATGTCACATGTAATCAGAAAATATCCCACAACGATAGCCCACACCGCTTGTAATAACAGTTCTAATAAATCACATGTATTTACAACAATAATAATCAAATAGAACACAAGTATGAATCATATCATGTACAAGCAGAAAACAAGAAAGAACATGTTTATAAAAGATCGTCAAGTACAAATAACGGAAAGATAGAACAAACAGATATGTGACAAATCAATATGAAAATTCGATGACAATATAAACACAATAAAGCAAGTGCAATGTGTAAGATGATGATGATGCACGAGGTTGTCGCACAACATCCATATACACCCACGGAGGCAAGACTCCCAACGTGGGATCCATGGGGGGTTCGTCAACCCATATACAATCTATATATATATATATCCATATTCATATCTCCACCCCGGCATATTCTCCGAGAAGAGTTTTATAAGATGTCACATTTTCTATCATGAAAAGGTGTTGCCAGTGTTTCTCAGATATTGCCACGGTAGTACTATTTATCTTTTGAATGAGTATGACATGAGAATGTAATACTCACTACTAATCACAATAAATATTTCCACAACAAACCACATGATCTACTTTCATAACCGACCACAATGATATATTCTACAACCACGTGAGCCAATAACTACTCTTTATTTCCATCATCTATGAAATTCCATATGATTTGTATGCCAATAAAGTATGAATATAATACAATACACCAATGGTACCACAATAGGCATTTCAACAACACAATACAATTATTCACAAGTATTTCAGGCTAACAACATCACATAAGACCCCACACGGTAATACATATCACATATTATCTCAAAACCAATAATTATATCACATATAGGCCCCCACATAGGCATAACACATTAAGATGGACAATTCCATGATTAGTTCTCATCCCCTTAACATGCATTTAGTATACAAATTAATTACCCAACCCGGTATGAAGAGTTAAACCACAACCTCGAATATGAGCCAAATAAGATAAACATACCCTCTTAACGAATCTACAAGTCTGAATATAAGATATGATCCTCTTAGGACCTGAATGAAGTGTACTCTTTCAAGCTATCCATGACACACCTGGCGAAGTTAAAGTCACAGTCTTAACAAAATAATCTGGGACAGCATGATAAGGAGCCAATCAATCTATACCTAAAATAACATCAAAATCAATTATATCTATCTTAACCAAATCTACCAAGGTCTCACGCTTGGCAAAAGCCATGACATAAGATCGGTACACCCAATCAACTACTAAAAAATCAGTTACCAGGGTAGATATATGAATAAGCATGGCAAGAGGATCACTAATAAAATCAAAACCCAATGCAAAATGCACAGACACATAGGAGAAAGTTGATCTGGGATCAAATAACACAGATGTAGATCTAAAACAAACAGGGAGAATACCTGTGATCACAACATCTGAGGCCTTTACCTCAGGTGTAACTGGTATAGCATAACACTGCCCATGACCACCAACTGCTTGATTATCCTATGACCACCATTAAGAGCTCCACTACTTCCACCCTTTGCACCTTTGGTATCACCCCAACCCCTTATAATTGAAATAAGAGTGGATCTAATCATACGACTGGGGCTGTCCTTTGCCATATGTCCAATCTCATCACACACAAAGCAACCTCTATGGCCCAACTGATAAGCTACAACAAGGACTATACGCACCCTGAACTACTGAACCAGAAGATCCACCACCCGAGCTCTGCAAAGTCACCTACACCAACCTACCCTGATATTCATGAGAGTTTCTAAAATCTTTACCACGAGAAACTTGACCAGTGAACTCACCAAACGACACACCTTCTTGGGACTTCCCTTAGATACTCAAAGAATATCCTCAGTCATCTTAGCATGATCTACTATACTCTAAAAAATGCCCCAAAATACAACCATCTATGATGTAGCCATTTGAAGAAAGACATCTAAATCCTTCACAAACTTCCAAATATTTTAAGACTCGATAGA
This sequence comes from Capsicum annuum, assembly GCF_002878395.1. Lineage (NCBI taxonomy): Eukaryota > Viridiplantae > Streptophyta > Magnoliopsida > Solanales > Solanaceae > Capsicum > Capsicum annuum. The sequence goes on from NC_061114.1 coordinate 22,531,632, forward strand.
AATACTAGCATAGAAATATCTAAACAAGGCATGCAAGTGTACCTCATACTCTGCTACAGTTTTGGAGCCCAACTCCAGGTGGTCAAACTCATCATGCATCCAATCCCTCAGACTGTAAGGCACAAACCTCTTAAGAAATAGATCGACAAACTGATCCCAAGTCATATCAAGAGAATCAAGAGCTTTATAACTAACCAGTTACCTTCACCAATCTCTAGCAGTATCTCTCAACTGATAGGTAGTATAAGCAACCCCATGTGACTTAAGCAGTCCAAAATTATTCAACTTCTCTTGTCAATCAATCAAGAAATCATAGGCATCCTAGTCCATAACACCACTAAATCTAGTAGAACCTAAATGAGTAAACCTCTCAAACCTCTTCTGATCCTCAGAAGACATAATCGTACTCACAGCAATAAGAGTCATAATAAATCTGCCAGGCTAAGATCTCATCTACAGAGGTAACATAGATGAAGGCTAAACTACTGAACTCAAAACACCATACCTAGATACTGGCGTTGAAATAGGAATAAGACCGGGTTTGAAGATTACCCAAAATAGAAGCAGGTGCAACAGAAAGATCCACACTCAGAATTGAAGGAACACCCGACATAACCAATGGAGAACCTTCTAAGCGGGTTACAAAATGCACAAACAAGCCTCCAAAATAGGAATAGACAAACTCTGAGAAATTGGAGTAGAACCTACACCTCCAGAATTTTCAACATGAGGCTCAGGGAAGAGTCCCCTAGCCTCCTCCTAGACAGAGCTAATCTATGGGCCCGTCCACTCCCTCGAGTCCATCCATGACCTGAGGCCCGTTCTCTCAACTAAACTCTCTATCCCAAAATAAGCTACGCATCTCAGACCTCATGGGACCTAGGCACCACCATCTGTGCAGAAAGAGTAAAGCATAACTCAGAACACAAGGTATGAAATAACTTCGTACGGTAAGGAATAAAATAAGAGAAGTATCTTAAAGACATCCTATAGTGTATCAAAGATAATTACAGACATCTACGTCCCAATCTACGAGACTCTATTAAACATTCCATTCTTATACCGTTGAGACCAATGAAACATGACTTCTATGATATTAATTTGTCATGATCCAAAATTAAGGGTCATGATGACACTTGTCGCAGCGTACCTTGACAAGTAAGTCTATTACCCAAACTGATACAAAAGGAAAAAAAATAGAAATACCCCAAATGTAAGGCTTCTAGAACAAAGCCAAACCATATAAGATAATAAGTACGGAAAGAATATAATCAACAATACAATCGTAACTCTCAAAACCTGATGTCAACAGTATATGAATGTCTTTAGTAAGACTCAAATCCAAAAAAAAATACATAAGAAGTCTGAATACAAGGAAAATCTGATCTCTAAAATTAAAATAAAGACATAGTCTATAAGAAAGGTAGTAAAATACATTCGAACGCTTGAAAGTCAACCACTACCTCAAAAGCACCAAATACCGCTCGAATCAATCAAGCAGGGGCACACTCATACTAGGACCTGCACTGAAAGGGTACAATAGGCATGAGTACGATCCATTTATACTCAGTACGTATTATAGGCTGACCGAGCAAAGTAGATAATAAAACATACAAAATACATATAAAGGGCACATCACCTACAATCATAAAATGTCCCACAATGGTAGCCCACATCACTTGCACTAATAGTTCTAATATATCACATGTATTTGCAATAATAATAACCAAATAAAACACAAGTATACATTATATCACGTATAAGTAGAAAACATATGAGAACATGTATATACAATATCGTCAAATACAAATAACAGAAGATAAAATAAATAGATGTATGACAAATCAATATGGCAATTCGATCACAACATAAACACAATAAAGCAAGTGCAATGTATAAGATGATGATGATGGTGATGATGATGTATGATGTTGTCGCACAACCTCCATATATACCTACAGAGGCAGACCTCCCGACATGGGACCTTTGTAGGGTTCATCAACCCATATGCAATACACACACACACACACACACACACACACATATATATATATATATATATCCATATCCATATCCATATCCATATCTCCTCCCCGATGTATCCCTCGAGAAGGTATTATAAGATGTCACATTTTCTATCATAAAAAGGTGTTGCTAGAGTTTCTTAGATATTGCCACAGTGGTACTATTTGTTTTATGAATGAATATGACATGAGGATGTAATGCTCAAAATCAATCATAATGAATATTTCCACAATCAACCATATGATGTAGTTCCATATCCGACTACAATGCTATATTCCATAACCACGTGTGCCAATATCCACTCATGATTTCTATCATTCATGAAATTCCACATGATTTGTATGCAAATAAAGTATGAATATAACAGAATACACCAATGGTACCACAATAGCTACTTCAATAACACAATATAATTCTTCATAGGCATTTCATGCTATCTACATCACATAGACCCCAAACGATCACACATTATCACATTATCTCAAAATTAATAATTATATCAGATATAAGCCCCTACAAGGGAATAACACATTAAGATAGAGAATTTCATGATTAGTTTTCATACCCTAATATTTATTTTGTATATGAATTAACTACCAAACCTGGTCTAAGAGTTAAGCCATAACCTATCTCGAAAACCGAAAACGATATGCAATACTTCAACCATAAAGCCTTACTTCTCACAAAAGGTCTTGAAATAATTAAAACCAAGAAATATAGAATCTATCCATAAAAATAAGGCTAACGATACCCATTTTTCCTACTTTTAGTTTGTGGTCAAAACGGACCCCAGAAATAAGTTTTAAAAAAAGAAGGACGAAATCGTTACTTTACTTCAAAAATATGTTTCCCATACCTTTAGAAATCTATAGATGAAAATTCAAGTTAAATTGAGTAAAAAATGAGGTTCAAATCGAAGAAAAACCATTTTTGAGCTTTATTGGGTAAAATATTTATAATTCATTTTAAAATCAAGAATCAAAGTTGTTTTAAAGATAAAATTGGGGAAAAACTAAGAATTATTGGATTAAGAATATTATCCAAGTTGAAAGGTTTAGAATTTGGGGCTAAATTAAGTACTAAGGTTTTGGTATTTTTGAATAATTAATCAAGAAATTTGATAAAGAAAAGGGTGAATTCTCACCTTATATCCATAAGAGAATGAAGAAATAGATGTTGATCTAGCTTTTCAAGCACCCCCAAGCTTTGCTTTTAAGCTCTCACACTATTTTAGGGTTTAACTCTCAAGAGGCAAGATGAAAATTGAGCGAAAATCAGGCAAATAGGTGCTATTTATACTCATACCAGATTATCAATTTCATAAGACATAAACCACATTCTTCAAATGAGTTATACCTTTTGTGATCCAGGTTGCACCATCAACCTGGTGCACCAGATTTTTAAGTCCAAAACAGACTTAGACGGGGTGCCCGAAATTCATTTGAAATTCGATATATGTAAACAAATTGTGTAACCACACTAAATTGGACGCTTCAGACTCAATGGAGATATCAAAATTTTGAAAAAATATCATTTTTACAAAGTTACTCCCCAAAATACAAAATCATAATTTTTCAAATCGAGGGTCAAAATGAGATTTAAAAGCCATAAAACTACACCAACCACGTTACCACCATAAAATCGATTTTTCAGATTTGATGGCGTAGTTTATTCAGCCATTCATCATATGGATCAAAATATAACCACTAACGTCTAAAATAAGGCTCTCGAAGCCTCCAAAAACCACAATATTGCACAAATGGTACCAAAATGCATTGAAAATCATGCCAACCACCTCCATACTCCATAAATACCATAATGCAACTACAGAGAGAGGTAAAATAGTCAAATCATATAAAGTTACAAATTTCACATATTTCATCAAATTTTAGGTTGTTACATATATATATGTATGCATGTGTGTGTGTGTGTGTGTGTTTGTGTGTGTGTGTAGGGTAACTTATACGAATTTCATAAGTTGAGAGCTACTAATATTTCTTACCACAATTTTATCCGAATACATAAAGTCTCATAAACCTCATTTTGTTATACATATTTTAAGCCTTGATACATTTTAAATAATCGGTTAGCTAAATAAGAAAGTAACATAATTGCATTTATTCTGGGGAGTAAATCATGGAGGATAATCTCTAAAATATATAAAATACAAGAAAATTTTAAATTCAAAACTTTCCATTAGATCTTATCATTTGCAGTTTACAATTTGGGGAGTAAATCTCTGATACATATGTATGATATATATTTGATAAAAATTGATGGACTTTGATATCAAGAACAGTACAGTTGTGTGCATAGATCTTCATATTTATCAGAAACATGTACTAACCTAATACATACATAAAAAAATTAATAGATTTATTACATGAGCATGTAGATGCTTTCATATGTATTAGGAATAAAAAAGTATCTTTTTTTTACTATGATACATATGCACAGAGATACATTTGCATGTTTTATGAACAAACACTAAGCTTCATATTACATATAAATTAGTAGACTATGATACATTGACATGCAAGTGCACTCATATGTATCACGAACAACTGTAACGCCCTGAGTCTGCACCCCGGACGTCACACGGTGCTTGCGACCTCGAAGGACCACAAGCCAACCCATGACTGGTACCTATTGTGAGAACTGAATAATAATACTAAAATAAATATGGAAGTTTGGCTAAAGTTGCCATAAGGTTCATAACTGATAAATTAATACTGATAAATAAATATAAAAAAACTGAACACCTCTCTGAATAATCTAGTCTGAAGCCTCTAATTGTCAGAATATGGAGTTGATGGGACAAGTCCCCAACTAACTCCGACTACTAAATATACTAAACTACTGAAATACTGAAATGATAAATCTATCCTCAAACTATGAGGACTCACCACTATATCTGCTGCTGATAGTCTGGGCTGCTAAGGACGGTCAGGAGCCTGTGCGTCTAAACCTATGATATAAGATATCATAGCGCAAACGAAAGAGTATGCGTTAGTACTTTAAATATACTGGTATGCTAAGTGGGGTAGGCTGATATGTAATGGTTCATATGCATGAACATTAACTCGCTGAATAATATGCATATAACTGGATGAGAGTACATGTATAACTGAGACTGCTGAAACACTAACTATGCAATAATGTGCATATAACTACATATACTGTAACTGAGATCATACTATTACTGGTTACTGACTTTTGATAACTAAATGACTAATATCTGAGTTTTTCTGATAACTGTATTACTGATAGCTGGGTGACTATTTCTGACAGTCCTGATCCTATAGAACTGAACTGAGTTCTATACTAAGCTGGGTGACTGTGTCTAAGAGTCCTAATTTTATAGAACTGAACTGAGTTCTATACTGAGTCTGAAACTAAAACTGTAACTGCAGGAGTGTTTATCTAACTGACACACTTTGATTATAAACTGAGTTGGGGTCCAACCTATGACGCCAGTTGGAAGGGTGCTTGCACCTTGCCAAGGGATACTTACAATCGCTGTGAGTTAACCTTATCTGGCAGGAATATATTTTGTCAACCCTCACTGGAAGGAAAACTCGTACGAGATGCATCAACCTTTGTATGGCAGAAAGATATCTCAACCTATGCTGGATACATAGTTTTGTAATGCAAGGATTGCTACTAAGGGCCAAACCCTCTACCGTCAGGAATGTCCCTATCCCTGGGTTCGCTCGGTGCTGATTCGTACTCCTAACTGAATAGACACTGAACTAATTTCTAGACTTTTTTAGGCTTGACTGAACTGTTACTGACCGTTATTTTAACCTTTAGCATATTGCAGAGTAGGCCAATCTCCCATTTGTCAAATTCAAGTGAGGATCTGTGATTTAACCATATTGCGCCATAGGCCAACTTGATATTTGTCCATTTTCTATGCCGAAGTGTGATACCACCGCGTCGCGGTGAACTTCCAGGTCCCAATCAGTGAAGGGCCGCTATTTCCGCGTATGCTATGACCAATTTATCAATTGTCCAATTCTAGTGACACGACACGATAGCACTGTATCCCGCCAGCCTAGAAAATCAGGATTTTTAGTCTGTTCTGAGTTTTAATTCATAGGCCTTTTAAGTACTTTTCCCTTAACACAGTCAGCCTAAAACACAAAATTAAGTCCCTAATAACCTAATTGCAAATTATTCTAATCAATTTTTCCCCAAAATCAAGAACATTCTCTCAATTAGCAAAACCCTAACCCTCAAGAATCAAGGTCAAATCTCAAGAACTCTCCATCAATCCTTCCGAATTCATCATCTCAGGTATGTTAGATGTTCATCTATGTATCCATTTCATCCATGGAGTCCAAGTATCCATTTTAATTACAAATCTATCATCTTTTCAAGTTAATTGATTTAAATTGTGATTTCACCTATGAATCTCCATGTACTATTGATTTTATACCATGGTTCAATGAAATTATTGTTGTTATCCAATCCTTCATGTTTTAATATTTTTATTTACTGGATTAAACCATGATTTAATACTACTATGTCGAATTCATGCTATTTCTATAAGCTTCATGAAATTCCTATGATTATTTTAAACCATGAACTACAAGTGTTTGACAAAATGCCTACAAGAGTGATGGATTTAATAAAAGCCTTCATGCTTTGTCCCCCAAGCTTTAGTGTCTCTTCAGTATTGTTGTTTTGAGTCCTGGGGGTATTGAATACCCAAAATACTATAGCTGTATATCTAGTCTAGTCTTAGTACATTATAGAAAAGTCTACAGATTATACTATGAGCGTTATCAGAATAGTTAGATATTAGTCATTAAACTCAAAACAGTCTAGTTGGGAGTAGAAATTAGCACCAAGAGAGTGTACGGATGGTGGCTTCCCCGTTAGATAGGTAGAGTTGTTTGTGGCAGTCCCTCTACTCCAGAACTACGTATCCAACGTAGGCTATGAGAAGTCACCCGTCAGATTAGGCTTGACTATCTCACAAGGGTCACCCATCAGTTCAGGCTTAACACCCTTAGTTCTTTGGACATTATATCAGTCTAGTAGATCTACACAGCCAATGTTAGTACCCATGGCATGGTATTAATACCCATCCAATTGAGGTTACAAGTTGGTACCCCAATTAGCTCAGATTGGGGCATGTTGGTTATATGATACCTCCCACAGTCTTAGATATAGTCCAGTTTAGTTATGTAGTCTTAGAGTTGTTCGACCAAAGCATACAAATATCAGTATTTCATCAGTAATTCAGTTTACAGATTTTACTCAGTCCATGGTATATGCTTGGTCATGCATCCTCAGGGTCTACAAATTTTCATGTATTTACAGACTCTCATGCATATATAAGTTTTATGTGCTTTACATATCTCTAGTATCTATAGGTTTCACGTTCTATACTCAGTACCTCATGCTTTACATGTATATTCAGATAGTTTATTACTCCTATTCCTAAAACCTTTCATGTCATCCTACCTCATTTAGCATACCAATATATTTAAAGTACTGATCGTATGCCTTTTCTTTTGTGCTATGATATCTCATATCATAGGTGCTGATGGTTCGTTCCCGGATCGCACCTAGATTCTTAGATTATCACTAGTACAGTAGCAGTGGTGAGTCCTCATCATCCAAGGACAAATTATATTACTTCATGTATTTATCTCAGTAGTTAGTAGAGTTAGTTTAGGGCCTGTCCCATCAACTCACAGTATTCAGTTTAGAGGCTTTTTAAATGCTACAGTTAGCTATTCAGATTATTTAGATTTCAGTATTATGACAGATTCATAATTCAGTAGTAGTTTCATTATTAAAACCTTATGGCATTTTATTTATTCTTCTGCATTCATGATTATATTATTTAGTGCTCACAGTAGGTACCAACTCATGGGTTAGCTTGTGGTCCCTCAGGACCGTAAGCACCGTGTAATGACTTGGGGGTAGTCTCACTTCATTACATTACTCCATATGAAACTTGTCATAAATCATGGATTAGAAACCCAAATAACATCATAATCATGAATACAATCAAATTCAACATAAAATTCATGAAAAAAATCAACTTGTAGTTTTAAAAGAGGTTCTTGAACTCCAAGAGTGGAAGAAAACCCTTCGATAAACACCTAACATACCTTGGTAATCAAATTTGTGAAGATTTATGGTGTGTTCTTGAAGCTTGGACTTGAAATAAAATTCCCTAAGGTTTGTTCTTGAGATAAATTGGAGAGAAATTGAGAGAAAGTGAGTGGTTTTGCCCTTAGGATTGTTTAATCTCGTGTTTTAGTTAAATAAAAGTAAAAAATGACCCAAATACCCTCCTTTGATCCGAACCTTTAATTACTGAAAAACATGCCCAACAATGTGTAGACCGATGCGCTGCATCGATATTGCATCGGCTCACTAGAATTTGTACTAATTGCCGAGGAAAATATTTGTCGATGCAACAAGCGATGTGATGCATTGAGATCACTCTGACTCGCTATTTTCAACATCCAAATGAGCTTCTAACGAGGTTTGAAAAATCCAAAACTCGCTTGAGAACACCCATTGACATCCCTGATCGTGAATCGACTTAAAAATTAACATTTTAAGGTCATAAGGATCGTAAATAGAATCATAGAAATACCAAAGTCTTAAAATGCGACTAAGTGTCATTACTTAGCTGAAATTTTCTAAGTCCTGGACCTCTTTTCATGCTCTAAAGATTTGTGTTAAGCTAGGATTTTGCGGGGTCTTAAAATATCTCCCCCTTAGGAATATTCATCCTCGAATAAGTCTGACTAAGTTAAGAATTCTGATAGACTGAGTTTACATACTGAATATACACAACTAAAGTATGATTATATTAATGAAATTACTGATATATCGAGTTTTCATACTAAATATGCATAACTGAAGCATGACTAAATTCTGAAGACATGACGCATGACTGAGCTGCTTCATGAAGGTATGCATGATATGAGAATGTTATGCAACTAACATCGATACCGAGTTTGTAAAGGTAATCTGAGTATGGAACTCAGAAAATTTAAGGAAAACTGGTAACTTGAGCTGAGTCTGAGTTTGTGGAGAAGAGGTGAGGATACTTGGTCCGCATATCTACTTTTGCTTTCTAAGTAACTCTCTTAAAGGACTGATTCCGCCAAAGAACTTTGACTAGAGGAACTTCTTTGTTCCTTAGTCTACGAACCTGATGATCAAGAATTTTGACTGGAACTTCTTCATAAGAGAGACTGTTCTGAAAATCTATACCCTCTATAGGGATTACAACTACTGGGTCACCAATGTATTTCTTAAGCAGGGAGACGTGAAACACTGGGTGCACTAAAGATAAGTCTGAAGGCAACTCAAGCTCGTAAGCTACCTTTCTAAAATGGCTGTGGATTCGGTAAGGACCGATATATCGGGGACTGAGCTTCCGTTTCTTGCCAAACCTCTTCACTCCCTTCACAGGTGAGATTTTTAAATACATAAAATCATCAATATCAAACTCAAGATCTGTAACGCCCCAAAAAAATAGGTCCCAGAGCGTCACACGGTGCTTGAGGCTACGAGTAGCCCCAAGGTAACCCTTCAAGCTATTTTCATTTAGTTCAACACAAATCAACGGGGTTTTCATAAATAACCCTCAAATATCAACAGAGTAATCATCATCCAAGAATAAAAGAATTTCAGAAAGATAACAAAATATGACTTATTAGTCAACTCCCAACATCTATACTAGTCTGACAAGCCTCTAAGAAAATCAATAAAACCAGCGAGCCATTGAGACATGCCCCAACTGACTCAAACTCAGTTATCAAATGTAAACAATTCCGTGAAACCAACATCAGACATCACGTCCTCGAAACATGAGTACTCACCACATTAGAGGATGTAGAACAGCATGCCCAAAGAATCACTGTCAAACCTGGAACTGAGCACCTGAACCTATATTTCGAGAAAATACAGCCCACATCTAAAGATATGGGTCAGTACCATAGAAAGGAAACGAGTATATGGGGGTGTATGCAGTTGTATAAACATCATCATCATAAATATTTATAAGAAATATACAGGATATATGAAAGACTCACATAGCCTGAAGAAAATCATCATAATCATGAGAGGATGAAATAAGTACAATAACACATGTGAGTCATCATATAATTTGTCAATCAATTTCAGTTCATCAAGAATATCAATTCTTATAATGTAAATATCATTTAAATCTTTCGAAAG
>NC_061114.1:22544876-22545809 GCF_002878395.1 Capsicum annuum
ATAAAGATAACAAAATACGACTTATTAGTCAACTCCCAACATCTATACTAGTCTGACAAGCCTCTAAGAAAATCAATAAAACCAGCGAGCCATTGAGACATGCCCCAACTGACTCAAACTCAGTTATCAAATGTAAACAATTCCGTGAAACCAACATCAGACATCACGTCCTCGGAACATGAGGACTCACCACAACAGAGGATGTAGAACAGCGTGCCCAAAGAATTACTGTCGAACCTGGAACTGAGCACCTGAACCTACATTCTGAGAAAATGCAGCCCACATCCGAAGATGTGGGTTAGTACCACGGAAAGGAACCAAGTATATGGGATTGTATGCAGTTGTATAAACCTCATCATCATAAATATTTATAAGAAATATGCAGTATGTATGAAAGACTCACATAGCCCGAAGAAAATCATCATAATCATGAGAGGATGAAATAAGTACAATAACACATGTGAGTCATCATATAATTTATCAATCAGTCTCAGTTCATCAAGAATATCAATTCTCATAATGCAAATATCATTTAAATCTTAGAAAGAACAACTTTCACAATTCCACTTTCAAATCACTTCACTATTCACCATAGACACAAGGAAACACACACACACTGGGAGATCTTATAACCGACATAAACTATGTGAGCTACATGGAGTCCAATGTACAACCCACGTTGGAGAGAACCGTCCTATCCTTTCCATCAGAGTAGGACTATCGATATCAAATCTACACAAACTAGTGATCACTATATAAATCAGCCTCAGGCTCACTCCTACGGGGGAACGTAGTTCTAGGGAAGTAAGGTCGCTTTATACCTCCCACTCGGTGCTAAAGATTTCTCCCGGACTTAGCTCAGATCATTTCAAAGATAATCCACAACAAAACAATTTCAATAATATTTATATATTATTGAAATTGTTTTGTTGT
>NC_061114.1:22548809-22642426 GCF_002878395.1 Capsicum annuum
ATCACAATATACAAAAAACCCATCTGGACCATCTGGTAAAGTCAAAACTAGGGCTGTAGTGAGTCGAATCTTCAACTCCTGAAAAATCTTCTCACAAAAATCTGACCACTTGAACTTGACTTTTTTCTGTGTCAATCTGGACATGTGGGATGTAATAGATAAAAATCCCTCAACAAACCATCAGTAATAGCCAGCTAAACCTAAGAAATTCCTGATATCTAATGAAGAGATGGGTCTAGGCCAGTTACTTATTGCTTCGGTCTTTTGGGGATCAACTCTAATGCCATCACTGGAAACTATATGACCAAGGAAAGCTACTGATCTTAGCCAAAATTTGCATTTATTAAATTTGGCGAACAACTGATGGTTTCTGAGAGTTTATAATACTATTCTTAGATGATCTGCATGATCATGATCGCTGTGGGAGTAGACAAGAATGTCATCAATGAAGACTATGATGAGCATGTCCAAGTACAGCTTGAAGACACGGTTCATCAAGTCTATGAAAGCTGCTAGGGCATTGGTAAGACCAAATGACATGACTAGAAATTCAAAGTGACCATACCGAGTTCTAAAAGCTATTTTTGAAATATCACCTTCTCTGACTCTAACCTGATGATAACCTGATCTAAGGTCATTCTTAGAAAAATAACTGGCATCCTAAAGTTTGTAAAACAAGTGATCGATTTTGGGAAGTGGATACTTGTTATTGACCGTGACTTTATTCAACTGACGGTAGTCAATAAGTATTCTAAAAGAACCTTTTTTCTTACGCACGAATAGAACTGGTACACCCCAAGGGGATACGCCAGGTCTGATGAATCCCTTACATAGGAGATCCTTCAACTGTTCTTTTAACTCTTTAACTTCTACTGGAGCCATTCTTTATGATGGGATATAGATAGGCTGAGTATTAGGAAGAAGGTCTATTTTGAAATCAATTTCCCGCTCGGGAGGGACCCCAGGAAGATTTTTAGGAAACACATCTGGAAATTCACATACTACTGGAACTAACTCAATACCTAGAGTCTTGAAACTAGAATCCTTAACTTGAACAAGATGATGACACACCCCTTATATATTATTTTTCTCTCCCTTAGGTATGAAACAAGCTGAACCCTAAGTGCTGAAGTACTACCCCTCTATTTTTCACTCAGGAACTAAAAATGGACAACCTTGTTTCAACCGTCAACCGAAGTATAGAATGAATAAAGCCAATCTATGTTGAGAGTGACATCAAAATTGTCATCTCTAGCTCTATTAAGTCTGCTGATGTAACTTTCTGAGATACCATAACCGGATAGTTCTTGTATACCCGTCGGGCTAAGATAAATTTACCCACTAGGGTAGAGACTGAGAAGGGATCTGCTAGGATTTTAGGACTGACTCTGAAGTCAACAGCTATATAAGGAGTTACAAAGGATAAAAAAGTTCATGGATCTAGCAAAGCATAAACATGTAAATGATAAACTTGTAATGTACCAGTGACCATTGGGCGCTGCCCACTGGTGGCACTAGATGTGGTACCCTGCTGAATCAAGTATCTAGACTGAGGTGGGGGATGATTATGATGACTCTATGGATCCACTTGAGGATGTTCTCTGATCCTATGGCCTGGCTTGCAACATCTAAAACATACATCACTGCCAGCTTGACAGACACCTTGATGGTTTCTACCACACTTCTATTAAAGATGATTTGTTTTGGAACTTCTAGCACTACCATGGGGTTTAGGGCCTGATGCCCTATATTTATTGCCATCTCTAAATTTTGGCACTAGAGCCCTGGCTGAGGATGGATCCATAACTAAATATTTTGGGTGGAACTGAGAATGATTATCACCCTCTAACTTAGGCTGAGTAAAGGTGAAGCTACCTATTCTAGCTCTCTTATTCTTCCTCTCCTTCTCCTTATTCTTAGCCTCCTTTATCTATTGAGTAGGGACTATGATCCTGGATATGCCCATCTCTTTAATCAACATTGTGGTCCTACACTTATTGACCACACTATTAAACACACTCGACACAAACTTACTTATCTTAGATCTGCTATTTGCTACCACATGAGAGGCATATCTAGCTAACTGAGTAAACCTGAGAGAATACTCTTTCACTATTATGTTGCCATATTTTAGATTAATAAACTCCAAAACCTTAGCTTCCCTTAACTCTAGTGAGAAGAACCTATCAAAGAAAGTAGTATCAAACTCCTCCCATTCTATGGGCCCTGGATCTGTGCCCCATCTATCTTCCAGTGCTTAAACCATGTATTAGCCACATCCTACAATTGATATGTACCTAACTCCGCACTTTGATTGGAAGTCACCCCCATGATATCTGTGACTTTCTGCACTATGTCAAGGAATTCCCGTGGGTCTTCCTCAGGCTTAGACCCTGTAAATAATGGAGGATTTATTCGGGTGAAGTCCCGAATTCTAGCTGCAGTAGTATTGGCCACTAGGTTGGCCTGAACGGCAGATGGATGTTTATTCTGGGCTGCCACAGAATTAGCCAGAGTAGTGAAAGCTTCTCTGAATTCTGTGTGAGAAACGTGTTCATTCAGGGGATTTGCCTGAACGGACGGATGTGATGGATGATTTCCAGTTCTTCTTTTGTTGGTCTTTTTTGGAGGCATATTTTATAAGTGGAAGGAAATATTGGATTAGACAAAGAGTTTAACATGAGCTAATGCTCACTCACATGATATGAACACTGGAAAAAGGGAAACTTTTCCTAAAAATGCCTCATAGCGTCTTGTCCATAAGTGTGGCGCGCTATACACCCATGCACAAGACTCTACTAGACATAAATTTCAGACTCCCTCAGACTCTGTTGAACCTTAGGCTCTGATACCAAGTTTGTAATGCCCTGATTTTGCACCCCTGGCATCACACGATGCTTGCAACCTCGAAGGACCACAAGACAACCCATGACTAGTACCTGCTATGAGCAGTGATAATAATACTAAAATAAATGCAAAATTTAGGTTGAAATTGCCATAAGGTTCATAACTGATAAACAAATACTGATAAATAAACACTGAAAAATTGAACATCTGTCTGAATAATCTAGTCTGAAGCCTCTAACTGTCTGAATGTGGAGTTGATGAGACAATTCCCCAACTAACTCCAACTACTGAATATACTGAACTACTAAAATATTGAAATGATAAATATATCCCTGAACTATGCAGACTCACCACTATATCTGCTACTGATAGTCTTGGCTACTAAGTACGGTCAGGAGCCCATACGTCTGAACCTATGATATAAGACATAATAGTACAAACGAAAGAGTATGCGTTAGTACTTTAAATGTACTAGTATGATAAGTGGGGTAGGTTGATATACAAGGGTTCATAAGCATGAACATTAACTGGCTGAATAGTATACATATAACTGGATGAGAGTACATGTATGACTGAGACTGATGAAGCACTGATTATGAAATACTGTGCACATAACTACATATACTATAACCGACATCATACTATTACTGGTTACTGAGTTCTGATAACTAAATGACTAATATTTGAGTTTTTCTGATAACTGTATTACTAATAGCTGGGTGACTATTTTTGATAGTCCTGATCTTGTAGAACTGAATTAAGTTCCATACTGAGCTGGGTGGCTGTGTCTGACAGTCCTAATTCTGTAGAACTGAATTGAGTTCTATACTGAATCTGAAACTAAAAATATAATTATGGGAGTGTTCATCTAACCGACATACCCCAATTATAAACTGAGTTGGGGTCCAACCTGTGACCCCAATTGGAAGGGTGCTAGCACCTTGCCAAGGGATACTAACAATGACTGTGAGTTAACCCTATCTGGTAGAAATACATTTCGTCGAACCCTCACTAGCAGGAAAACTCGTACGAGATACATCAACCCTTGTCTAGTAGGAAGATATCTCAACTTACGTTGGCTATGTAGTTCTGTAATATAGGGATTGCTACTAAGGGCCAAACCCTTTACTGTCAGGAATGCCCCCATCCCTGGGTTCGCTTAGTGCTGATTCCTACTCCCAACTCAATAGAAACTAAACTGATTTCTAGACTGTTCTAGGTTTGACTGAACTATTACTACTTGTGATGTTTTACTAAACTGTACTGAGTTCTGTAACTGACTGAGTACTATTGTTCATGACACTACTGAGACCATTTGTAGCTACTAAAATTCTAGGGAAACAACTAGATTTTTGGGTATTGAATACTCCCAGAACTCGATAGCATTAAAAGTAAAACATGGCATGATCTTAATAGCATAACAATAGTAGGTTGTTAACAATGCTTTTATTTAGATATTTTGTCAATCACTCGAAAGGCATGAACTTGTGCCCATACTATTATGTCATGATTTCACCCTTCAACTCACATGAATATTTTATTAAACACTTGGGGAGCATAATTCATGCACCTAATAATAATCAACATGCAAGCATCATGATCACAATCCCAACTCACAAATTTAAAAGGGCTTTTAATATAAATCCACATAATACTACACATAGGTTAGTTACTTCACATGAAACTTGTCATAAATCATGGATTAGAAACCCAAATAACATCATAATCATGAATACAATCAAATTTAACTTAAAATTCATGAAAGCAATCAACTTGTAGTTTTAAAAGTGGTTCTTGAACTCCAAGAGTGGAATAAAACCCTTGGATGAACACCTAACATACCTTGGTAATCAAATTCATGAAGATTGATAGTGTGTTCTAGAAGCTTAGACTTAAATGCCATATCGTTTGTTCTTGAGAGAAATTGAGAGAAAGTGAGTGGTTTTACCCTTTGGATAGTTTAATGAAATATTTTAGGGCTGAATAAAAGTGGAAAAATGATCCAAATACTCCCCCTGGACATGGACTTTAATTACTGAAAAATATGCCCAGCGACGTGCAGATCAACGCGCCGCATCGATGTGGTCGACGCGACTCGTTGATATTGCGTTGACTCACTGAAATTTGCACTAAATACTGGGGAAAATATCCGTCGATGCGACAAGCGATGCGACACATTGAGATCACGTCGACTCACTATTTTCAACCTCCAAACGAGCTTCTAACGAGGTCTAAAAAATCTAAAACTTGCCCGAGAACACCCATTGACATCTCTGATCATGAATTGACTTAAAAATTGATATTTTAAGGTCATAAGGGTCATAAATAAAATCAAGGAAATACCGAGGTTCTAAAATACGACTAAGTGTCATTACTTAGCCGAAATTTTTAACTCTGAGACCTTTTTTGATGCTATAAAGGACTGAGTTGAGCTAGAATTTTGTGGGGTCTTACAACAAATAAATATATTCTTATTACTCTAATACATATGCACAGTGATACATTCATATGTATCATGAAATTTATTTTAATGAATTGATCTTCTTCTCCATGTTCACACTTTCATTTTACAAATTCTCCATTAATACCAATACCTATTAACTCTCTCAACCTCCATTGAAAATCAACCAAATATACCCGCAACTCCTTCACTTTCCAACATTTTTCCATAGTGAGACAGTATATTAAATTCAACAAAAAAACAAGTCGATTAAGAATTAATTTTTCAGAATTTCATAGAAGAAAAGAAGAAACCTGTAAACTACACTCAACAATGACTTTATCTAACTATTTTATGTGTGCCACTCTGTCTCTCTAATAGCTCAACAAAAATAAAGTTTCTCCATTTCCATTACAACCAGTAAAACTTCCTTCTATTCAAATCAATTCTAAGAATCAGAAGATTATAAAGTAGATTTCAAATGAAAATATTTTTTGCTAATCCAACTCTATTTTCAGTTGAAATCAAAAGAAAAAAGTGCAGGGGGAGGGGAATGGGCAAATATCGTGCAAAAGGATATTATGATGGGAGACAGTAGTAAAAATTTTTGGTTAGGAGATTTTGAAAGATGAAATTTCATGATTTTGGACGAAAATGGTGGAGTTACCCATGTTAGATATGTATCAAGAGCAATTTTAATCTCTAGAATTTTCTATAATTTTTTAAATGGTATGGAATTTTATGTATTAATGATTCTGACATTTGGAGATTTGTGTAATATATATATATATATATATATATATATATATATATATATATATATAACACTAGTTGCTTTGGTCCGTGCTGAGTCTAGGCCCGAACCGTATTAAACTCTATATTTGTAAGCTTATTTTCTTTGAAAAATCTTGTAATATTCATGTTTTTCATTTTTATTTCATTTTTTTAATTCAAAAATAATTCCATATTTCTAAATATTAATCAAATATATTTTTAGAATTAAAATAATAAATTTTTCTTTCTTTGTATTTTATATTTTCCTTTTATTTTTCAAACACATGTACGCACCAACATTCTTTTTCTTTTTATTTTGTTGACAATTTTTGAAATTACCGTCTTTAATGATTCAATTTGATTTTTATCTTATGTTGAATTCAATTCATTAATTTTTTTCTCAATTAAACTTATCTTGGCTAACCCATTTTTCATTACCTTTTTCCTAAGTAACTTATACTGCTTTAACCTATTTATTACAAAAATAAATAAATTATGACATTCAAAGTAATAAAATAAATATTTAATACTACAAGTTGTTGTATGATAATATCAACAAAGTTAACTAATAAATAAATATAAAATTTAATTTAAATAATTAATAGACTCGATTCAACAAAATACTTTTGGATGTTCCTTTATATTAAACCATACAAAAGAAATTGAGAAGTTAATAATTTTTTTTATAATTTTAATAGTTTCTTTTCCTAAAAATACATTTTAAGAAAAGATAAATTTTTTCTTGATTTAATTAATTTATTTAAGAAATTTATATTAATATTTCTTAAACGTGTATGAACTTTAATATTTCATTTTTAAATTAGTCATTTTGTCCTAAATTATATAAAATAATGATTATCCCACTTTTTGTTAAAAATTTCGTTATTGGAAAATAGAAAAAGAATCACTCTCATTTTTCATTATTTAGCATCTTTACTATTTAAAGAGTTAAATTATATTCTTTTAAAATTAACTTTTCAAACATTATTATTTCTATATAAAAATAAAATTACATTTAATAATTAAGCAAGCACTAAGTTCAAAAGGAAATGTCACAATACTTTCTTTACTTGTCTATGATAAAATTTTTAGGAAAAAAGATAATTTGAAATAAGATTAATTAGCATTTTCACAAAATAGAAAGACAATAAACTTTTGGTTAATTTTGAATTTGATTTTATAAATAGTTTTTCTATGGTATCACTATCACTTTTCCATGACTCATCACTTTTGTAGCATTTAATAAGCTCATATAATTATTTAGATTTACTAAAATGGGTGAAAACTTTTAGAGTAATTAAAACTTAAATTAAGGATAAAATTGAAAAAAAAAGCTTCTTGCGAGGACTACCAAAATCTCACATTCTCTCTTATATATAGTAGTAAAGTAATATTAAACAAAAAAAATTATTTTAAATATATTTTGACAAGATTTACTATAAGACCCCGCAAAATTCTAAGCTTAACCCAGTCTTTTAAAGCCTGTTAAGGGGTCCGAGACTTAGAAAATTTAGCTAAGTATTAATACTTAGAGTTATTTTAGCCTTCGTAAGTTGGAGATCCTTTTTCACGACCCTTATGACCTTTAAATATCGATTTTTAGGTTAATTCATGATCAGGAATGTTAGTAGGTATTCTCGGACAAGTTTCAAAATTTTTGGACTTCGTTTGAAACATATTTGAAAGTTTAAACCAGTGAATCAATGCGATCTCGATATGCCACATCGCGCATCGCGTCAGTAAGTATTTTTACCCATCTCCCAGTGCAAATTCCAGTGAACCGACGTGAACTCGACGCAGCACGTTGGCTATCGTGTCGATGCCAACTACGCTGTGCATCAATAGTTCAGTTTTCAGTCATTAAAAAGGCTGCGTCCTTAGGGGTATTAGGTTTTTTCTCCCATGTCCTTTAGCCCCTCAAAACATGAAATTTAGCCCTCAATTAGCAAAATACATTCATTACTTATCAAACTACTGAAGAATAAAAATTCTAGGAGATCAAATTTCAAATTCAAGACTCAAGATTTCACCATCATTCTTTAAGAATTTAACAACCAAAGTATGTTAAGTGTTCATCCAAGGGTTCCCTTCTACCCTTGGAGTTCAAGAACCCTTTTCAAAATGCAAGTTTATGGATTTGATGAAATTCAAGATTTAATGTGATCGTGTTCATGACTAGCATGTTAATGGGGTTCCTAATCCATGATTAGTGGTAAGATTTATGTGAAGTTATTAAATATGTGTGTAGTCTCATGTGAAATCACGCTAAAGCCTCCAAATTATGAATTTGGCATTTGAAATTGTGTTGCCCACATGTTGTTTAGTATTATGTGCATATATATTATGCCCTCCAAGTGTTTGATGAATTGTACATGTGAGTTGAATAATGAAATTATATCATGCTAGCATGTATACCATTTCATGTCATGCAAGTATTTGTCAAAATGCCCCAAGGAATAAATGGTGATCAAGTATTTAGTTATCATATTTCAAGATTGTGCTATGTCTTGTGATTATATGTGATTGAGTCCTGGGGGTATCTAATACCCGACAATTTAGCTGTATACTTAGAGCCAGTGTTACAAAATAGTACCAGTCATATCACGATCAGTGGTTCAGTAATCAGTTACTAATCCATTCAAAATTTAGTAAACTCAATTTAGTTTAGTTAGACAGAATGATTAGTAACAGTTTATTCTAACCTAGTATAGTTTAGAACTCAGTCCAGTGTCTATTCAGTTGGGAGTAGGATTCAGTACCGAGTGAATCCAAGGATGGGGACTCACCTGCCAGTAGAGGGTGTGATCCTTAGAAACATTCCTTGTGTTCCAGAACTACGTAGCCAGCATAGGTTGAGACATCAACCTTCCAGTTGAGGGTTGATGAGGTGTCCTACCTTTCAGTAGAGGGTACCACCATTCTCATTTAGAGCACCTGCCAGATGAGGGTGACTCATCTTGTCTTTACTCGTAGCACGGTACTGACACCCTTCTACCTGGGGTTACAGGTTGGACCCCAATCCATTCAGAAAAGAGTATGTCGGTGAGATGATTACCTCTCATAGTCTCAGTTATATTATTCAGAATAGAACTCAGTTCAGTAAAAAACTTATAATATTTCCACAAAATTAGGACTATTAGATACAATCACTCAATTAATAGTAATACAGTATTAGTAAACTCTGATATCAGTAATTCAGAACTCAGTATCCAGTGTTATCACGACCTCAGTTACAGTTTATGTATTTATGCATATACTCTCATTCACTTATACTCATGTTATTCGATCAGTATTGTTCATGCATATGAACCCATACATCTCAGCCTACCTCACTTAGCATACCAGTACATTTAAAGTACTAACACATACATTTCTTTTGCGCTATGATATCTTATATCATAGGTTCAGATGCACGTGCTCTCGATCATACTTAGTAGCCTGACCAATCACCAGCAGACTAGTGGTGAGTCCTCATTGTTCGAGGATAGATTTATTATTTTAGTATTTTAGTGCTCAGTTTATTTCAGTAGTCGGAGTTAGTTGGGGACTTGTCCCATCAGCTCCCTGTTCAGACAGTAGAGGCTTTTCAAACATAGAGTATTTTTTTTCAAACAAATGTTCAGTTTACAGTATTGATTTCTGTATTCAGAAATTGATTTTCAGTTTTGAACTTTATGGCTATTTCTGCCTAAATTCTGCACTTTTTAGTATTTTTGTTCAATTATTGCAGTAGGTACCTGTCATGGGTTAGTTTGTGGTCCTTCGAGATTATAAGCATTGTCGGGGTACAGACTCGGGGCGTTACATTTCTCATGGGTGAATTTGGACTATATAACAATCCAACTTTTAAATGAATTGAATTAAGCAAGTCAAAATGAGCTAAGTTAAATATTGACTTGCCCAAACTTGGAGATGTCACTTTTCCTCCATTTTCTTTCCTCTATTTTTCATTTACATTTCATTTAGAACCCAATAATACCCCACATGAATGAAGAATTATTATTTCATTAAAGAATACATGGACAAGTCTGTGATCTACAAGAAAAGACTAATTGCACCTGGATAAGTAGGTTTCCCTTTGAACTTTACGCAAAACACTTGTATCTAATGCACTCGATCAATTGATAGATGCGATATCTTTGAACCGTCAAACTTTGGTATACACCTAAACAATACAAGTCACACAACTAGTCTTTTATCATTTATAGTTCTCATGATTTTATTTATTTCAACCATGAAAACTACCTGATTTTATGAGAGTCGAAAAAATAGGCCTTTACTATCATTCTTCCTGAAGTAACTTTCGCTTCATCCTCATAAATGTTTAATCCTGTAGATCAAACTATTTGGTTAAATCTACCAAACTTAGAAACCATTAAAAAAATTCAAACCATAAACCTTATCTTTGTTTCCTGAATATTATTATCATCATGAGAATAGGTTG
Source organism: Capsicum annuum (assembly GCF_002878395.1). Taxonomy (NCBI): domain Eukaryota; kingdom Viridiplantae; phylum Streptophyta; class Magnoliopsida; order Solanales; family Solanaceae; genus Capsicum; species Capsicum annuum. The sequence continues at coordinate 22,559,315 of NC_061114.1, forward strand.
AGTTAGTTGACAATGTTAAACCATCAGTTACAACTTTGTTTGATCTCCTTGAGCCTAGATCTTGGAATCTTCATTTTGATAGCTGGAGTTACCTCCATGATGACTTGTCCTTGGCCATAAATTCATTCCCTTATACAATCTCTCAACTTCCTCTCTAGTTAGGTCTTTTGTGGAACTAACATATTATCCTTTGACTTCACATAATCAATCGTGGTAATTACACTAGAGAGAATTTTGCTAACAGTATTATATCTCAGTATTATATGATGAGATTTTTCTTTTATACGTCATTCTTCCTTCCCTACCTATTCTATCTTGACTATCTTAGTGTATGTGTCATGATCTGAGACTACCCCCTAGTTGTAACACAGTGCTTGGAACCACAAGTGATTCCAATCTAACCCATGAACTGACATACTATTGAGTAACTGATTTATAATATATTAAATAACTAGTTCTGCTATGTGGAAATATAATCATAACAAAATGTGGGAAAATATAATACTGATACAATTTACAATCTGATAAAACTAAAGAGATAACTGAAATTACATGATTGACTCTGATTGACATCTATGAAGCCTCTACTATACTGACTATAGATAGCTGGGACATGCTATCAACCACCACTAATCAATACATATGAATAATAAAAATAAAGTACACGAACAACATCTGACTGAAGTTCCCGAAATAGGAGAACTCATCACCTGTTGGCTGGAAACTACTATAGTCTGATCATGATGTGTGAGCTATAATTGGTACCTACATTATAAAACAATGTATCCCCACAGATTTATATGTGGATCAGTACTTCTAGAATATATTGAGTAAGCGGGCGTGAATGCAATAAGTAAAACTGAGTAGGTACATAATCTTAAAACATACATTCTAAGTGCAAGTAGACTTACCAAGAGACTGAAATCAACTGAAATATGAATTAGCTTAAATCATGAGTAACAAACATAATCTGATAAACTGGTGAATTACTACACTTAGTTTCTTAAAACTGTACTTTGTAGAATAAGTAAAACTGAAGTTGGGAAACAGTAAAACATGGATACTGTATGAATACTTAATCTGAAACTACATGATGGAAACTGAAATAACTCAAGGATCTGAATATACAAATGTACTGTGCACGGATGTATAAACATACAAAACCAAACATAACATATACTAAGCTGATCTGATTAACTGACTGACTGATAGCTGAATACTGATAATGTAAAACTGAACTGTACTTAGTCTGACTGGACTAAAACTGTGGGGTACTGTGCATTTGAGATAAGTACTAACTAAACAACATGAAATAACTAAGCATGAATATATGGAAACTGTAATATCTGAGAATGTAAGACTAAGCATAAATCTGTACTGAGATAGATCTGTAATCTGAAAGACTAAAAACTGTATAACTGAATAACTAAAAATTTGTACACTTAGTCAAGCAAACCTGAACTTAAAATACACTGAATATTATATTGAGACTATGGGAGCTATCATCTAATAGACATAAACCATGTGAGCTATCATGGAGTCCAACCTCAGACCCACGTTGAGGAGGGCTGTTCTGTCCTTGCCATCATAATAGAACCTGAACTGTAGTGATCACTTACTAATGTCCTGAAGGATTAAGGTGTCACCCTATACTGGCAGGTGCTCTCATGAAAAATGTGTTAACCCTAAACTGGCAGGAAGACATCTCAAACCTAAGTTGGCTACATAGTTCTGTAACTCAGGGATTGCTGCTAAGGGTAACACCCTATATTGGGAGAATTGCCCCACCCTTGGGTTTCCTCGGTGCTAAATCCTACTCCCAACTAAATGACACTAGAGTACTAACTGGTGCATGCACTATTAACTAATAAGCTCAGGTCATGGTATTTTACAAACAACAGTGCATACAAATTCTGAAGTAATTATAAACATATAAACTGATAGTGCTTAACATGATCATGGTGTTCTGAATATGATAATAAAACCATGGTCTGACTGACTTGTTACTTGAAAAATGGAAATATGTAAAAACACATAGGTATCGGGTATTCATAATCCACCAACACTGAATGACCATAAAGCACGATGCCAACACTTAAAACTGTAGTATGGGAATCATGGTTCAAAGACCTAAAACATGAACATTCCACCAAATATGTGAGAATCATGAACTTGAACATGGGAATGCTTTGAAACATATAAAAACAATATGATTTCATAGCTAAATTCACAGTTCGATATTATGACATGAAGTTCAATTGAACATGACATGAGAAATCAAAACTTGAGATATGAGATAACCAATCTTTTCATAGGATCATACTAGGACATGAATTGAGTCAAATTACTAAGGAGAAACATGATTTAAACTTATCTTGAACATATAAAACTTCATAATAATTGGAAAAACTCATATTTTAAATCAAAAAAAGGTTTTTGGGCTCCATAGGTGAAAGATGACCCATGGATGAACTCCCACATACCTTAATAGACAGATTCTTGAAGATTTCTTAAGGATTTCTTGAACTTGAAGCTGGAATTGCTTGGTTTCCTGAGAAAGGACTTGAATTTTATTCTTGGGAAGAGGCAAAGGGTTTTGAAGTTGTATACTAATTGTTTAGGGTTAAGAGAGTGGATTTAGTGTGTGTAAAACTCCCTTAATTCATTTTGGAGTAATTAGGGACTTTGCGATTGTGAAAAGACTTCCATGCCCTTAATTTAAGTCAAAACAAAGAACTTTTGGAACCGTGTAATGACCTAGGCGACCCCCAGAAGATCGTCCAAGCCAAGGTGGTATTTTCATGTCCAATCACTCGGCTCTTAAGTGGGTGTCTCATGGCAAATCGTACACCCTTTCCAGTGGCCCTCTGCAATTTGTCAAGCAACGCACGACCCTTTGCATGGCTATAACTTTTTTCTTAGGTATCTTATTAAGGATAAAATGGTATTATTGGAAAGATAATTCAATTATATACAACTTGATGGGTCTTAAACTAAAAAATTCCACATATGTAAGAAGTTATACACATTCAAAGCCGACCCTTATAGAATTGAACACCAAAATTTGGTTGAATCAAAAGTTCTTAGTTCAACCTTGCTCTAAGTGATTCCTACGAATATTTTTCACCTCATATTACTTTAAACACTATGATAATGATCATGACATATATATTCAAATATAATTCATGGGGCTATAGTTTACATACGTAGGAACGACAGTTTGATTTTTAGCTAAAAAATGTGGGGTGTTACATTATCTCCCTCTTGGAATATTCATCCTCGAATAAGAATAGTTAGACTAAGAATACTAAGGTAACTGCGACCATAGACTGTACAGGCATGACTTGGAACATGATTTCATAACTAAGCTTGAGTATGATACATAAACTGAACTGATTTCATGAATACATGCAATGACACGAGAATGTTTGCAAGTCTGAGATAAAAATAAGAGAGTCAACTTATGAGTAACTATTACCTCATGATGGATCTGGTTTTATAAAGAAAATTTGAGAGGTCTGGGACATGAAAGCTCAGGGTATTACATTATGCATACTGGTGCCAAAGGTTTGGTCCAATAAAGAATATCTTCCAAGAAATTTTGGAGTCATTAAACTTCTTTACCAGCTTTATCTAACACCATAAATTCATATTCTATTGTAGTATGGGCCAAATATGTCTGTTTGGATAATTTCCATGAGATTGCTTCTCTACCAAGAGTAAATACATACCCATTAATAGATTTTGCTTCATTTGACCTGGTGATCCAATTTGGATCACTATATCCTTCAACTTCGCTGGATATTTGTTATAATGTAAATCATAGTCTTGAGTATATTTTAGATACCCTAAACTCTTTTAATTTTCATTCAATGAGTTTGATAGGGATTACTTGTGTACTAACTCAATTTACTAATAGCACACACTATATCTAAGCACGTACAGTTTATGATATACATCAAACTTTCTAATACTCTTGCATAGTCCAATTGTGAGTCACTTTCACCTTCATTCTTTTGAAGTGCAAAGCTCATGTCTAATGGAATCTTGGCAATAATAAAATCCAAATACTTGAACTTGTCAAGTACCTTTTCAGTTTAATAAGACTGTGATAATGCCAACCCTTATAGAGTTCTATGAATTATTATCCCTAAGATCACATCAACAACTCCAAGATCTTTCATATAAAATTTTGTTTCTAGCATTCACTTCATAGTATATGTCAAAAATATCACTACAAATGATCAACACATCATTCACATACAAACAAATAATGACTTTGTCATTTGGAGTGTCTTTAATGTAAATACATTTGTCACACTCATTAGTCTTAAATTCATTTGCCAACATGGTTTGATCAAATTTTGCATGACACTATTTGAGTGTGTGCTTTAGTTCATAGAGTGACTTAACAACTTTGTACACTTTCCTTTTCTTATCAGGAACCACAAAACCCTAGTATTGTTCCATGTAAATTTCTTCCTCCAATTCTCCATTTAAGAAAACTATTTTCACATCCATTTGATGGATTTCAAGGCCATATACAACATCTAATGTTATCCTTGTTACTAGAAAACTCATGTGTTGAAATAATCAAGACCTTGTTTCTTTCTAAAGTCTTTCACAACAAGTCTTGCCTTGTATTTGCTAATAGTACTATCAACTTTTATTTTCCTTTCTGAAGATTCATTTTGAACCTAAATATTTATTTCTTGGAGGAATATCAACCAACTCCCAAGTATGGTTACTCATGATTGAATCAATTTCACTATTGATAGCCTTTCCAGAAGGATGAGTCCGCAAAAGACATTGCTTCTTAAAATGTTTGAGGCTTATTTTTGAGAATAAATGTTACAAAAATTGATTCAAAGAAAGTTGAAGTCCTTTGACATTTACTATGCCTTGTATTCTTTTCATTAAGTATATTCGTCTTTGGTTCATCCCTAGGTCATTTTAGACCCTTCACTTGACATCTCATGTCTAGTTATACAAATAAATGTGTTTAAAGAACTCAAAATTTTCTAATTTAATTTCCATATTATCATGAATATCTCGATGTTCATTTTTATGAATCAAAAATTGACATGCTTTACTATTTGTAGTATATTTGACGAAAATATAATCCACAGTATTTGGTTCTATCTTAACCCTTTTGGGTACAGGTGCTTGGGCTTTGGCTAAACACTCCCACACTTTGAAATATTTTAAGTTGTAGTTTCTTCCTGTCCGTTACTCATATAGAATTGATTGTATCATGTTATGGGGTACTATACCAGTTTAGTGTAACGATATCTACCCCTCTACAAGTTATGCGGTAAACCTAAACTTATAAGTAAGACATTCATTATTTTCTTTAATTTTTGATTTTTTTGTTTTGCAATTTTATTTGGTTGAGGTGAGTGGAGGGTAGCGGTTTGATGGAAAATTTTAATTTTTAAATATATATCTATAAAATAAGATCCATACTCTCCATCACTATCACTCCTCATAATTTTAAACTTTTTATTCAACTAATTTTCAACTTCAGTTTTATATTGCCTAAATAATTCTATTGCTTTATTCTTATTATTCAGCAAATAAACATAATAATATCTAGTGCAATCATCAATAAAAGTTATAAAATACTTTTTTTACCATGAGGTGGTGTTCACTTCATATCACAAATGTCTGAGTAAATTAAGTATAAGGGATTGAATTTCCTTTCAACAGACTTATATGGATGCCTAGCATACTTATATTGAACACTTTTTTGATACTTTGAGTTATTGCACTTGAAGTAAGAAGAAACTTCCATTAATCAATTATTGTAAGGTTTTGTAGCTGACATGTCCTAAACGTTCATGCCATACATCATATGACTCAAGTAAGTAAGAAGAACCATAATTTTTATTCATATAAATAGTCATTATATTGATCTTAAATAGGCCCTCGGTGAGGTAACTTTACCTACATACACTTTACACTTAGTTATTACAATTTTATCAGAAACAAAGACATATTTGAATCTATTATTAGTCAGAAGTGAAGTAGAAACTATGTTCTTTTGCAACTCTAAATCACGAAGGACATTTTTTAGTGTCATCACCTTGCCAGATGTCATCTTCAAGCAAATCTTGCCTGTTTCTTCAACCATTGCTGTATCGGAGTTCGTCATGAATATATTCTCATCAAATTAAGCTAGAAAAAATAATGCAACCAGTTCTTTATTGGAACATACATGGAGGGAGGCACCAGAAACCATCCATCATTCTTTTGGATTACTAACCAGATTGCATTCCATAATTATGACACAAAGATTGTCCACTTCTTCTTTGGATTCAACCATGTTTTCTTGATCCTTTTTTTTGCATTTCTTCAAAGCCTGATAATTAGTAGACTCGTGGATAACTTTTCCATAATTGAAGAAATTTTCTTTAAATTTCTTCTTAGGAGGATTTTCTTGTTGTCCAGATGCTTTCTTTTTCCTCTTTGACTTTGTAGGATTATTTTCAACAATGTTTACTCCACTTATTATTGAATTCCCATGTGACCACTTTTCCACAACCTTATTGTCCTCTTCGATTCTCAACCTTACAATGAGATCTTTGGTAGACATCTCCTTGAATTTGTGTCTCAATTAGTTTTTTAAGTCCTTACACAAAAGAGGTAACTTCTCAATAATTGTAACCACTTGACAAACATTGTTCTCAATCAAACCTACATCAAAGGTATGTGAGTATCAAGAACCAACTTAATGTGTTCAATAATGTTATTATCTAATTTTATACCTTTAGTAGGGAGGTTGTAGATTATGACTTCCAACTCCTGAACTTGGGCAACAACAACTTTCTTGTCTACTATTTTGAAGTCTAGAAATTTTGCCACTATGAACTTCTTCATTTTGGCATCTCTGTTTTGTAATTATTTTCCAAAGTATACCAGAGTTATTTAGAGGTCTTCATATTGCTGTACGCATTGTAGAGATCATCTTGTATGCCACTCAAAATGTAATTCTTACATAACAAATATGAGTACTTCCACGCTTTAGTTACTATAACACAGTCTTTTTCTGGAGTTTTCTTCCGACAATTCAGGAATACTTCCAGTGATGAACCTTTTTATACTTAAAGTAGTCGAGTAAAAGCACATCTTCTGCTACCATTTTCTGAAATCAACACCTAAAAATTTTCTTGGTTTTTCTACTGGTGCCATGGCAGGAGCAGAATTTAAACTACTTGAAGTAGCAATGTTAGTTGATGCAACATTCATCATTCCATCATTGACTTGATTTTCAACATTCATTTTTTATTCATAATTAGATAATCAATTTAGTTACATAAATACTTTAACAATAAAGTTTTAAACTTTAAACACTTGTTTCTAGTTTGACGATGAGGTTTTTATATTCTTTAAATCGTCAACCGAATGAATTTTGACTCCTGATAAAGTACTTATATCTTCAAATCACCAAGTGTATGAATTTTGACTCCTAATAAAGTTTTTATATCTTCAAATCAAATAGAGTAGAAAACTAAAAGGTTTTTATCTCCAGAAACCAAAGTACAAGTTATAATAATTTCTTTAAGATTATTATTTTTCAGATAAACTAAATTTTTTAACAATAACTTCAACCACAAGTCCAAACAACTTACGAACAACCACAAAAAGTTCAAACTATTTTTTAGAAAATAGCAAACCTAAACGGTTAAAAAGAGATAAAGACAAAAAGTTTAAGTCCACCGAATTCATGGTGTGTCCTTAAGAAAATTTTCCCCCTCAAGTACTCGTGGTTATGAAATATATCCTCTCAGGATAAAATGAATCACATCAATATAATAGCAGTACCTCAAATTCTATCAAACTACAAACTCACTCAAAAATTTACAAACCGCTCTTGTGTTTTTAGAAAGAAGAAGAGCTTATAACTCCAAAATTTTATACCTATATCTAAAAAAAAATCAGATATTTTTAGCCAAAGGCATTGATTTAGAAAGGAAGCAGTGGTTCATGAAAAATAAACTATTTTGGGCCATCAACTCATATGCGTCCACATGTCATTTCTTTCTCAAAACAGAAAGTTGACTGCTGACTTGCGTTGGCATCTGCAGGTCCAGATGTGCCCACATATGGCCACATACGTGCACATTTCATCATTTTTATCTTTAAATAGTGCCTCAAAGGGTTATATACCTTTGAGGTGCGTTGTGGCATTCATTTGCACATGCTTGTGTGTGTTTGCAAATAGAGAAAAAGTTTCATATTGGATTTTTTGATTAAAATTTCTTGAACTCTTAATTTTTAAATAAATTTTTTCCAAAAATATAATCTCTCAATCAATCATCTGACAAATCTAAATCCAAATCCAAATTCGAATCTAAATTTGATTTAAATTCAAAGCAAAAATCGAAGCCAGCTGAGCAAGTGATGATGATGACAATACAAAGTTGTATTATTCTTGCCTTACCATCCAGATTAAAGAGTTCTTCTATACTTAAGCATAAGGATTTTCCTTTCTCCCACAAATGTAGGAGAACACTCCTTTTCTATGTGAACACAAATTTCACTTTTTCTCTATTTTCTTTCCTTCATTGTCTTTCCTCCATTTTCCATTTATACTTTAATTAAAACCCAACAATCCCCCAAATTAATAGAGGATGACTACTTCATAATAAAATATGCAAACAAGTGTGTGATCTACAAGAAAAGACTAATTGTATCTAGAGATGTAGGCGTTCCTTTGAAATTTTCATAGTGAACTTATATCGGATGGACTTGGTCAATCAGTAGATATGATATCTTTGAACCGTAGTACTTTGATTTACACATAGACAACACAAATCACACAACTAACTTTTTATTTTTTATGGTTATTATGGTTTTGTTTGTTTCAGTCATGAACACCACCTGATTTTGTGAGGGCTTAGAGAATTGGCCTTTAATATCATTCTCCTTGAAAAAGCTTTCATTTTACCCTCGAATAGGTGATTTCTAAATATTTAATCCTATAGATCAAACTATTTGGTCCAATCTACCAAACATATAATCCATTAAATAACTTCAAACCATAAGCCTTATCCTTGTTTCATAAAAATTGTATTCATCTTGAGAATGGGTTGAGTTAATTGACTATGTTGAACCATCAGTCAAAACTTTGTTTGATCTTGTTGGACCTAGATCTTGGGATCTCCAGTCAGCTAAGTAGAGTTACCACCATGATGACTTGTCCTAGAATGTAAACCTATTCCCTTTGATAATCTCTCAACTCCTTCTCTAGTTAGGCCTTTTGTAAGTGGATCCAATATATTATCCTTTGAATTCACATACTCAATCATTATAATTCCACTAGAGAGTAGTTCTCTAATGGTACTACTGTAAAACCCCATATTTTTCTAGCATAATCTAAGTCCTAATATGTTAGTATTTGTATGTAAAATTTTTGAAAAGCTCATTATTTTTCAGTTTAGAGCCTGCCATTGCGTAGGAAATTCAATTAGCTTTCCAACGATATAAAATTCACCCAAATCCGATAACCGGGTAAAATGTTATGGTGATTTTAAGTTTCAGTTGTTAAACACCATCACTTTAACCCTCAGCGCACCGCATAGGCAGCTCAAATGACAATTTTAAATTTCCAGTATGACTTCGCGATCATGGCACATCGCGAAGCAGGCCAAATTCCCATTTGTCAATTTCCAGTAGGTTTTTGCAATGTTGGCACGTTGCGGATGTGGCCAAAATGGAATCCAAAGCTTTACCGCGATGGCATCATATCACGATGTTTGTCCGGGTCCCAGTTGTCCATTTTCCAATGTCCTAGCGTGATAGTGGCACGTCGCGCCAAGGCCAAAAATCAGATTTTTCTATTTTTAGCTTCCATTTTTAAATTTATCCAAGGGTAATTGGGTCTTCTTCCACGACCCTAATTAACCTAAAACATGAAATTTAGCCTCAATTGACCTAAATACACATCATTATTCACTTTCTCTCAAATTAAAAATCCTCTCTTTCAAGAACAAGAAACCCTAGCTCTCAAGAATCAAGGTCAAATCTCAAGAACTCTTCATCGATCCTTCCAAATTCATCATCCCAGGTATGTTAGATGTTCATCGATGGATCCCTTTCATCCATGGAGTCCAAGTATCAATTTTAATTACAAATCTATCATCTTTTCAAGTTAATTGTTGTAAATTGTGATTTTATCCATGAATCTCTATGTACTATTAATTTTATATCATGATTCAATGAAATTGTTGTTGTTATCCAATCCTCCATATTTTAATATTATTATTTACTGGATTAAACCATGATTTAATACTATTATGTCGAATTTATGCTATTTCTATAAGCTTCATGACATTCCTACGATTGTTTAAACCATGAACTATAAGTGTTTGGCAAAATGCCTGCAAGAGTGATGGATTTAATAAAAGCCTTCATGCTTTGTCCCCCAAGCTTTAGTGTCTCTTCAGTATTGTTGTTTTGAGTCCTGGGGGTATTGAATACCCAAAAAGCCATAGCTTTTAATTTAGTCTAGTCTTAGTACATTACAGAATAGTCTCCAGATTATACTATGAGCATTATCAGAATAGTAAGATATCAATCATTAAAATCAGAACAATCTAGTATCTCGGTGTCTTTTAGTTGAGAGTAGGATTTAGCACCGAGCGAGTGTAGGGATGAAGGCTTCTCCGTCAAATAGGCAGAGTCATTAGTAGCATTCCCTATACTATAGAACTACATAGCCATTGTAGGATATAAGAAGTCACCCATCAGATTAGGCTTGACTATCTCGAAGGGGTCACCCATCAGTTTAGGCTTGACACCCTTAGTCCTTTAGATATTATATCGGTCTAGTGGATCCACACAATCAATGTTAGTACCCGTGGCATGATATTAACACCCATCCAACTAGGCTTACAGGTTGAACTCCAATTAGCTCAGATTAGGGCATATCGGTTAGATGATACCTTCCACAGTCTCAGATATAGTCCCAATTTAGTTATGCAGTCTTAGAGTTGTTTGACCAAAGCATACCAATATCAGTATTTTTTTTGTAATTCAATTTACAAATTTTACTCAGTCCATGTTATATGCTTGGTCATGCATCCTTAGGGTCTACAGATTTTTCATCTATTTTCAGTATTTACGCTCTCATGCATATACAGTTTTTACGTGCTTTACATATCTCTAGTATCTATAGGTTTTATGTCCTATACTCATTACCTCATGCTTTACATGTATATTCAGATAGTTTATTACTCCTATTTATGAAACCTTTCATGCCAGCCTACCTCATTTAGCATACCAGTACATTCAAAGTATTAATCGCATACCTTTTCATTTGAACTATGATATCTTATATCATAGGTGCTGATGCTTAGTTCCCAGATTGCACCTAGATTATCAGATTATCAGTAGTACAGTAGCAGTGGTGAGTCCTCATCATCCGAGGATACATTATATTACTTTATGTCTTTATTTTAGTAGTTAGTAGAGTTAGTTGGGGGCCTGTCCCATCAAATTATAGTATTCAGTTTAGAGGCTTTTCAGACACTACATTTAGTTATTCAGATTATTCAGATTTTAGTATTATCCCAGATACATAATTCAGTAGTTGTTTTAATTTTAAAACCTTAAGGCATTTTAGTTATTCTTCTGCATTCATGATTATATTATTCAGTACTCACAGTAGGTACCAGCTCATGGGTTAGCTTGTGGTCCCTCAGGATCGTAAGCATCGTGTAACGACTAGCGGGTAGTCTTAGGTCGTTACAAACTTAGTGTCATAGCCTAAGGTTTTAAAGTGTCTTAGGAAGTCTAAAATTTGTGTTGAGTAGAGTCTTGTACATGGGTGTGTCGCGCGCCACACTTATGGATGAGAGGCTATAAGGCATTTAGGAAAAGTTTCCCTTCTTTTAGTATTCATGTCGTGTGAATAAGCATGAGCTCAAGTTAAACTCTCAGTCTAATCTATTTCCTCCTTCTATTTACAAAACATGTCTCCCAAGAAGAATGGAAGAAGAACAGGAACTCAGCTAGCTCCTCCGCCTGTACAAGCAGATTCTCTGCATGAGCATGTCTCTCACACAAAATTCAGGGCTTCTTTCACTACTCTAGCAAACTCCGTAGTAGCACAGAATGAACGGCCAGCTTCTATTCCGGCCAACCCAGTGGCCAATACTGATGCAACTAGAATTTGGAATATCACCTATATGAATCCTGCTTCCTTCACGGGATCAAAGTCTGAAGAGGATCCACAGGAATTCTTAGATATATTTCAAAAGGTAACGGATGCTATGAGGGAGACATCTAGTCAGAGTGCTGAGTTGGCTGCATATTAATTGTAGGATGTATCCTATACTTGGTTTAAGCAGTGAAATGTTGATAGAGGTGTTGATGCAGAACCTATAGAATGGGAAGAGTTTTCCACGACTTTTCTAGATAGATTCTTTCCATTAGAGTTGTGGAAGGTCAAGGTGCTAGAATTTATTAATTTGATACAAGAAAGCATGAGTGTGAGAGATTATTCTGTCAAGTTCACTCAATTAGCTAGATATGCTCCTCATGTGGTGGCGGACAGTAGGTCTAAGATGAGTAAGTTTGTGTCTGGCGTGTCTGATAGTGTGGTCAAAAAGTGTAGGATCGCAATACTAATTATTGAGATGGACTTGTCTAGATTGATGGTCCATGCTCAACAGATAGAGGAGCAGAAGATTAAGAAGAGGGAGAGGGTAAATAAGAGAGCTAGAATAGGCAATTTTAACTTTAGTCAGCCAAAGTTAGAGGGTGGTAACCATCCTCAATTTCATCAGAGGTCTTTGGCCCCATCACCCTCTTTAGCCAACTCCCCAGTACCCAAATTCAGAAATGATAATAGGGATAGGGCACCAGGCTTTAAGTCCCAGGTCAGTGTTAGCAGTTCTTGTACGAACTCTCTATGTCAAAAAATATGGCAGACACCATTAAGGTGAGTGTAGAGTGGGTAGTGATTTGTGCTTTGGGTATGGAAAGCTAGGCCATCGGATTCAAGAGTATCGATTAGTTTCTCAGAAAGGTAGGGATATACGCCAATAGGGCCAGTCCCATCAGTCATCCAGTGGTCAGCATCTGAATAGGTTATATGCCCTTCAGTCCCGCTAGGATTAGGAAAATTCTTCTGACATAGTTACTGGTACGTTTCAGGTCTTTCACTTACATGTTTATGATTTACTTGACCTTGGAGCTTCTCTTTCTTTTGCAACTCTATATATAGCTGTCAGTTTTGGAGTTAGTCCCAAAACTCTAGCAGAGCCCTTTTCAGTGTCTATCCTTGTAGGTATTTCTATTGTAGCCAAGCAGATATACAGGAACTGTCGAATCACGAAGTTTTAGAAAGTTACCTTAGTTGATCTCGTGGAGTTAGAGATGACAGATTTTAACATCATTCTCAGCATGGATTAGCTCTACTCATGCTATGCTTGAGTTGATTGTAGAAATAAAATAGTTTATTTTCAGTTTCCAAATGAACTAGTCATTGAATGTAAGGGTAGTACCACAACTCTTAGGGGTCAGTTGATTTCATACCTTAGAGCTAGAAAGATGATATCCAAGGGGTGTGTCTACTATCTTGTGTGAGTCAAGGACTCTAGCTCAAAAAATTTTACTCTTGAGTTAGTCCCAGTAGTAAATGAATTGTAAGATGTGTTTCCTAAAGATCTTCTCGGAGTTCCTTCAGAAAATAAAATCGATTTTGAAATAGACCTTCTCCCAGATACTCAGCCTATATCTATTCCACCATACAGAATGGATCCAGCTGAACTAAAAGAGTTAAAAGAACAGTTAAAGGATCTCCTAGATAAGGGATTTATCATACCCAACATCTCTTCATGGGGCGCACCTGTTCTATTCCTACATAACAAGGACGGTTCTCTTAGAATGTGTATTGACTACTATTAGTTGAACAAGGTCACAGTCAAGAATAAATACCTACTTCCTAGAATCAATGACTAGTTTGACCAACTTCAGTGTGCCAGTTACTTTTCAAAGATAGACCTCAAATCAGGCTATCATCAGCTTAGAGTCAGAGAATGTGACATTTCAAAAATAACTTTCCAAACTTGATATGGTCACTTTGAATTTCTTGTCATGTCCTTTAGTCTCACTAATGTCCCAGCAACCTTCATGGACTTGATAAAATGAGTGTTCAAGAAGTACCTGGATATGTTCGTCATAGTCTTCATTAATGATATTCTTGTTTACTCTTGTAGTGAAAGGGATCATGCAGGCTATCTAAGAATAGTGTTACGGACTCTTAGAGCCCATCAGTTGTTTGCTAAATTCAATAAGTGTGAGTTCTAGATAAGATCAGTAGCTTTCCTTGGCCATATTATTTCTGGTGATGGAATTAGGGTTGATCCTCAAAAGACCGAGGTGGTGAGAAACTGGCCAAGACCCATCTCTTCATCAGATATCAGGAGTTTCTTGGGTTTAGCTGGCTATTACCATCAGTTTATTGAAGTATTTTCTTCTATTGCATCCCCCAAGTCCAGATTGACGTAGCATAAAGTTAAGTTTTAATGGTTAGATTCTTGTGAGAAGAGTTTTTAGGAGTGGAAGACCCGACTCAAGTCATCCCCAGTTCTTACTCTACCATATCATTCCGATGGGATTGTTGTGTACTATGATGTATCCAGAGTAGGTTTGGGTTGTGTCCTCATGTATAGAGGTAAGGTTATAGCCTACTCCTCCAGAAAACTTAAGCCTCATGAGAAAAATTATCCGACTCATGATCTTGAGCTAGCAACTGTAGTGTCTGCCTTAAAGATTTAGATGCATTACTTGTATGGGGTGCATGTATATGTGTTCACAGCAGATCACAAAAGCCTTCAGGATTTATTTTCTCAAAAAGATTTGAATTTATATCAAAGAAGGTGGTTAGAGTTATTAAAGGATTATGATATGAGTGTTTCATATCATTCGGACAAGGCCAATGTTGTGGCTAATGCTCTTAGTAGATTGTCTATGGGTAGTATAGCTTATGTGGAGGATAGTAAGATGAAGTTAGCTCAGGAAATTCATTAGCTTGCCCGACTAGGTGTCCATTTAGTCAATTCGGCAGAAGGTAGTCTGTAGGTACAGAGTAGCTTAGAATCATCTCTAGTTTCTAAGGTGAAGGAAAAGTAGGAAAGAGATCCCAGTCTAGTTAAGTTGAAGGAATCAGTCATAGATTAGAAAGTGGAGGTTTTCTCCCAAGGGGGAGATAGTGTGTTGCGCTATCAAGATAGATTGTGTGTGCCTGGTGTAGATGAGTTAATGCAATAAATTCTTTAAGAAACGCATGGTGAGCATTACTGTATTCATCCAGGGATCACTAAGATATACCATGATTTGCAGGAGATCTATTGGTGGAGTGGGATGAAAAGAGATATTGCAGAGTTTGTAGCTAAGTTCTCTACATACCAGGAAGTTAAGATTGAGCACTAGAAACCTAGTGGGTCTATACAGGAGTTCAGTATTCATATATGGAAATGGTAGGAAGTAAACATGGACTTTATGACATTTTTGCCTCGTACCCATCATCAACATAATTCTATTTGGGTTATTGTAGATAGGATGACCAAATCAACTTATTTCTTACCGGTCCATACCTCTTACTCAGCTGAAGACTATGCCAATCTCTATCTCAGGGAGTCTGTTAGGATGCACGATGGTCTTTTATCTATCATCTTGGATAGAGGTACCCATTTTACCCTTATTTCTAGAAATCATTCCAAAAAGGTCTTGGTACCCAAGTCCACCTCAGTACAGCCTTTCACCCTCAGATAGATGGTCATGCTGAGAGGACTATTCAGATTTTTGAGAATATGCTAATAGCATGCGAAGTTGATTTTAAAGGTAGTTGGGATGACCACTTTCCTTTGTTTGAGTTTACATATAATAACAACTATCATTCCAATATCCGTATGGATCCATTTAAGGCTTTCTATGGTAGGAGATGTAGAACTCCAATTGGTTGGTTTGAAGTAGGTGACACTGTAGTAGTAGGGCCAGACATAGTGTTTGATGCCTTAGAGAAGGTTCAGTTAATCAGAGGAAGGCTTAGGGCTGCCCAGAGTCAATAGAAATCAGATGTAGCGTGAGGATAAAGGATCATGAGTTTGAGGTTGGTGATTTTGTGTACCTGAAAATCTCTCCCATGAAGAGAGTGAAGAGATTTGACAAGAAAGAGAAACTCAGTCCCCGATATGTCGGTCCCTTCAAAATTCTCAGTCATTTCAGAAAGGTATCTTATGAGCTTGTGTTGCCTTCAGATCTAGCCTCAGTACACCTAGTGTTCCATGTCTCATTGTTGAAAAAGTGTATTGGTGATCCAGCTGTAGTTGTTCCCTTAGAAAGTGTAGATATTCAGAACAGTCTTTTCTATGAGAAAGTTCCAGTATAAATTCTTGATCATCAAGTACGTAGACTAAGGAACAAAGAAGTTCCATTAGTCAAGGTTCTTTGGCAGAATCAGTCCATTTAGTGAACTACTTCGGAAGCGGAAGCAGCTATGCGGACCAAGTTCCGTCATCTTTTCTATAAAAATCCAGATTCAGTATAAGGTACCAATCTTCTTAAGATTTTCCTCTATCATGCTTAGTTTTAGTTGCACATCATGTTCATGTTAGTCATGCTTTCATGAATCCATTCAGTCATGCATTCTATGCATCAAATATGCATATTCAGTGTGTAAGCTTAGTCCATCAGTTCCCTCAGCTTAACCAGTTTCATTCAGGGAAAAATGATCCCAAGAAGGAGATATTGTAACCCTCCATATTTCCCTAGCATTATTTAAGTCCCAATATGTGAGTATTAGTATATGAAATTTTTGAAACACTCATTATTTTTTATTTTACAGCCTGCCATTGAGTAGGAAATTCAATTATATTTCCTATGATATAAAATTCGCCCAAATCCAATAATCAAATAAGAATTTATGGTGATTTTAAGTTTCAGTTGTTAAACACCATCATTCTAACCCTTAACGCATCGCGTAGGCAGCCCAAATGACAATTGTCGATTTTCGGAGTGACTCTGCAATCATGGCGCATCGCAGAGCAGGCCAAATTCCCTTTTGTCAATTTCTAGTGGATTTTTGCAATGTTGGCGCATCGCGGAGGTGGCCAAAATGGCATCCAAAACTTTACCATGATGGAACGGCATCGCGACGTTTGTCCAGGTCCCAGTTGTCCATTTTCCAATGGCTTGGCACGATAGTGGCGCATCACGCTAAGGCCAAACATCAGGTTTTTCAGTATTCAGCTTCTATTTTTAAATTCATCCAAGGGTAATTGGGTTTTCTTTCATAGCCCTAATTAACCTAAAACATAAAATTTAGCCTCAATTTACCTAAATACTCATCATTATTCAATTTCTCTTAAATCAAAAATCTGCTCTTTCAAGAACTAGAAACCCTAGCTCTCAAGAATCAAGGTCAAATCTCAAGAACTCTTTATCAATCCTTCCAAATTCATCATCCTAGGTATGTTAGATGTTCATCGATGGATACTTTTCATCCATGGAGTCTAAGTATCCATTTTAATTACAAATCTATCATCTTTTCAAGTTAATTATTTTATGTGATTTCACCCATGAATCTCCATGTACTATTGATTTTATACCATGATTTAATGAAATTATTGTTATTATCCAATCCTCCATGTTTTAATATTATTATTTACTGGATTAAACCATAATTTAATACTATTATGTCGAATTCATGCTATTTATATAAGCTTCATGACATTCCTATGATTGTTTTAAACCATGAACTACAAGTGTTTGGACAAATTCCTACAAAAGTGATGGATTTAATAAAAGCCTTCATGCTTTGTCCCCCAAGATTTAGTGTCTCTTCAGTATTGTCTTTTTGAGTCCTGGGGGTATTGAATACCCAAAATACTATAGCTGTTTATTTAGTCTAGTCTTAGTACATTATAGAATAGTCTCTAGATTATACTATGAGCATTATCAGAATAGTTAGATATTAGTCATTAAACCCAGAACAGTCTAGTATCTCAGTGTTTTCCAGTTGGGAGTAGGATTTAGCACCGAGCGAGTATAGGGATGGCGAATTCCCCATCAGATAGGCAAAGTTGTTAGTAGCAGTCCCTATACTCTAAAACTACGTATCTAGCATAGGATATAAGAAGTCACCCGTCAGATTAGGCTTGACTATCTCGCAAGGGTCACCCATCAGTTTAGGATTAACACCCTTTGTTCTTTGGACATTATATCAGTATAGTAGATCCACACAGCCAACGTTAGTACCCGTGGAATAGTATTAATACCCATCCAACTGAGGTTACAGGTTGGACCCCGATTAGCTCAGATTGGGGCATGTCAGTTAGATAATACCTCCCACAGTCTCAGATATAGTCCCAGTTTAGTTATGCAGTCTTAGAGTTGTTCGACCAAAGCATATCGATATTAGTATTTCGTCAGTAATTTTGTTTACAGATTATACTTAGTCCATGTTATATGCTTGGTCATGCATCCTCAGGGTCTACAGATTTTTATGTATTTTCAGTATTTACAGACTCTCATGCATATACAGTTTTTACGTGCTTTACACATCTCTAGTATCCATAGGTTTCACATCCTATACTCAGTACCTCATGCTTTACATATATATTCAGATAGTTTATTACTCCTATTCATGAAACCTTGCATGTCATTCCACCTCTTTTAGCATACCAGTATATTCAAAGTACTGATCACATATCTTTTTTTGTGCTATGATGTCTCATATCATAGGTGCTGACGCTCAGTTCCTGGATAGCACCATTCTCAGATTATCAGCAGTATGGTAGCAGTGGTGACTCCTCATCATCTGAGGACAGATTATATTACTTCATGTCTTTATCTCAGTAGTTAGTAGAGTTAGTTGGGGGCCTATCCCATTAACTCACAGTATTTAGTTTAGAGGCTTTTCAGATACTACAATTAGCTATTCAGATTATTCAGATTTCAGTATTATGCTAGATTCATAATTCAATAGTCGTTTCATTATTAAAACCTTATGGCATTTCAATTGTTCTTCTGCATTCATGATTATATTATTTAGTGCTCATAGCAGGTACTAGATTATGAGTTAGCTTGTGGTCCCTCGGGACCGTAAGCACCGTGTAATGACTAGTGGATAATCTTGGGTCGTTACAACTAAGTCTCCATCTTATATGATAAGACTTTTCATTATACATCATGCTCCTTTCTTGAAGGTTGCAAAAACTTAGATGAAGAACAATTTTGTGTAAGTAAGGACTTGTAGAATCCACTTTATACATTTCTCACTAATACTTATTAATTGCATATCTTTCTTAAAACATATAAAAATATCTTGCATACTTTATGGATATTTTCTTGGAGATCTTCTCTGTCCATTTCCTTTTGGAATATTTCCATGAAATAACTTTTTTCTTGAACAATTGTTTGGTTGTAGATCTTGGTGCCTACAACACTGGAAATAAATGACACTTAATATTGTTTGCTTTTAGAAGTAACGGTTTAAGAGGGTGTGTCATAGCTCTAGAAAAAGTAAGAATAAAGAGCGCTAGGGACATGGAAACAATTGAATATGAATTCTCCAATATCTCTAGGCATAACCCTTTCCATGATTGTTGTTTGATCTTGGTTTTACGTTACTAATCTATAACAATCATTGTAGTGTTTTTTTTTCTTTTTATGTGTTTTGACCAATTTGTGTTTTCCCATAGTTTTCACATGTTATTTATGAGTTGTGGGAATGGTTGACATGATCCTCAATATAACCGAGAGAGATTTGGAAAAGTTTGAGACTATTGGCGTTAAAAGCCATTAGTTTGACTTTAGTCAACATATTATGTTTTAGGTGTCAAATGGTAATTTGAAGAGTCTTATTAGATCCAAAATTTTGATTTTGTGTTATTAACGGGGTTGTTTTGGGTTTGAAGCCTTTATTTTGCATTTCAATTCATTTGAAAACTAGTAAAATATGCCAAAAGTCTCAAGGGAAAATTTCTTGTAAAAATCCACTTTTTAAAATCTGATGGTGCCATTGCATTTGGAATATCGAAAATAGCCTAGTAGCATGTATAGTATAGTTTTTTTGGGTCTCAAACAAATTCCAAGGGTTCATTCAGAGAGTTTGACGTTGAAGTTTTAGCTAGTACAACAGCTGATATCTGGTGCATCAGATGTTCATCACGATTTTATGGCCACATATCGCGATTTTTGGCCTTGATAACATTTTTCATCTTGATCGCATGGTGGGCTGACCGTAATCGCAATGGGTATTATAGTGGATCGAGTTGGGTTTTTCATCATAGTGACGAGGCCTACCTCCTAGGTTCGCGATGAACAATCTAGCCCAGGTCAATGTTGATCCTCCAATCGCGAGGTGGGGTCCATGATCGCATGGCACTA
This sequence comes from Capsicum annuum, assembly GCF_002878395.1. Taxonomy (NCBI): domain Eukaryota; kingdom Viridiplantae; phylum Streptophyta; class Magnoliopsida; order Solanales; family Solanaceae; genus Capsicum; species Capsicum annuum. Next base: position 22,579,715 of record NC_061114.1, read on the forward strand.
TTCATAGAATAGTAAAATACCCTGTTCAATTTTCACCAATTTCGCACTTGAGAACTTCATAAAGGAGGACTTCTAGGGTTTTCTTCATTATTCGAACTTGGATAAACTCCAAACTCTTATTCCCATTGATTTCCATTGATTATATCTTAAAAACAACTTCTAATCTTATTTTCACACTAGAATAAGAGGACTTTTTTGGTAAACTCTTAAAATGGATTTTTATCAATTTGAACATCGATTTCAATTAATTTTTACTTGTATTTTAAAATATGGTCTCTTTTTTTACTTTGGAAATATGTTTCTGAAATAAAATTACAATTTTACTCTTTTTCATTTTCAAGTACATTTTTTGAACTAATGTTGGACCCGATTCAAATATAGCTAATATGAGCATCATTAGCTTTCTTTTGATGCATATATTTTAATTTTTTATTATTTTAGCTTATTATAATACTATTCATGAAGGAAAAGCTTTGCGTTGAAGGCTTATGCTTGGACTTTTGGCTTTTTGAGGTAGGTTATGACTTAACTTTCTTTAGATTGAGTTGGGTAGTTAGCTTTTTGTAAAGAATTCAATGGGTTAGGAAATTTAGTCGAGGGAGCAGTATTTTAGAATTATTATTATCGTATGTCATGTGGGGCTTATTTGCATATTGTTGTTGACTTGAGAGGATATAATTATGGTGATACACAAATGAGGGCTTTATTTGACATTTTAGACCTTCTTCGCGCATTGATTTCTATTAATATTATTGTGTTGCCTATGCGAGGGCCTAAATAGATATTATAAGCCCAATATTATTTTCCTTCATCATGCCGGTAATACCTGAAAAGGGGTTTTGAGATGATATTATTGATGATTACATGATTATTCACTTTAGTGGTGTTGGACAGGGCTTACATCATGACTTTAATGAGATTTGAGCTTATTCACTCCATTGATGAGTTGATTCATTATCACTGTATTGACTTGAGTATTAGCATGCATCCTCATTTTATTTTTTCATACTCATAGAAAGTGGTACCATTAGGAAAACACTTTATAAAACCCTTGATTCATGAACATGATTTAGAGAGGTGAATGAGACACATTATAAGGCCCTTGATCCATGAACCGTAGCCAATGAGGTGAACTGATATCTGAGAAGATATGGGTTATGAAATCTCCATGGGTCCTATCTTGAAGCGCTAAGGCTTGAAAGGTGCATAAAAAAGTCATGCAATGGCTTACAGTCATCATTATCACATCTTCATTCCATTACATTGCATTGTAATACATTTTTGTATTTTTCCTTATGTTTTGTTCTTGGGTAATTAATTTTTGTAGTTATATTATATGTGTAGCTTCCCTTGTTGTCTTATATCTTAAAACTGTTAGTGGAGATAATGTGAGCTACCTTTTAGGAACATTTATGTTTGCAGGCTATGTTCACATAGTATATTTCATTTGTATTGTTTTCCACTATGCACAGTTGACCTGTGATACCTACTGAGTATGATTCACTTATACTCACTTATCTTAACTCAGATAGGTTCCTTTTTGGTGTAGATTCTAGTTCGAGTATGACTCACGGTAGATGAGTTCATGCTATCTGAGTTGATCTTTAAGGTACAACGTGAGCTTCAGAGTTTGAGGCATGCTTTTAGACCTCTTCTTATTATATTTTGTCTTTACTTATTTTTAGAGAAACGATTTATATTTTTAGATTCGGTTTGTATTAGATGCTCTTTACACTTGTGACACCAAGTTTTGGAAGTTTGGTATTTTCTTGGATTTTTATGAAAGTTATGAGTACTATGGCCTGATTCATTCTAGAAGTCTCGTATCTGTTTCTTTATTTCATTTTAACATTGCTTCTCTATCTTAGGGTTTCGATTTTGATCTAGTGCATATTATATTCCCAAAGGCCATGTTTTACCCATACCTTGGCTTAGATTGGAGAACAAATTATCTTATGTAAGTGTGTTTTGTTATATTTTTGTTGTAAATGAGCTAACCTACATGATTAGTACTATTTTTGAAGTGAATGAGGCATGTGGAGACTCAAAATGACTAAGGATTACAAGGGACGATGGTACGTGAGCAAAAAAATCAAGCAAACAAAGGCTGCCAAGCATGCCCAACACTACATCCCTTGGGAAAAGCCTTGGGCCGCATGCCTTGGACTACATGTTAGGCCTTGTGGCATATGGGTGGCTCCCATATTAGCTAACTCTTTTTATTCAAGATTTCAAGGGCTTGGGGTAATTTCACCATATACTATAAATACCCCAAGCACTCTTTTGAGAAAACTTACACATCTACTTCATCTGAAGTAGTGGTATGGGTTGTGTACACTTTACCGTCCCCAGACCCCACTTTGTAGGAATACACTGGGTATGTTGTTGTTGTTGAGAGAGGTTAAGGTTTTTCTATTAGGGTTCATCTTCCGTAAACTCTTCTACACTTATTTCTTTGGTATGAACAACATTAACCTTGTAGTTTATTTCAAGTTATGAGTGGCTAAGAACCTTTGTTCTGGGGTTGAGGCCAAACACATGATTGTATTTTAGTACTCTTGAGTTGGTTTGGCATTGAATTATCACATGGGTTGTTCTTAAACTCTTGGTTTTACTATTTTGATGCTTGACTAACATTAAAATATATCTATAATCCTCCTGTGAACCCGAAAGGAGAATCAATAGGATAAAATAAGGAGTTTAAGGAGCACGTTCCTATCTTTCATAAAGTAAGGATTCAATTTATGTCTAGGATAGGAATATACTTAGAACACCTTGTTTGGTTCAAATATAGGAAGACATCATAATGTAATAAAATTTGATTATTGCATCCCAGCTCAGCAATGTAGTTGTGATATCCTTTTATGTAGACGATTAGCGGTTCGGAAGGAAATAACAACATTATCAACCATGTGAATCAACAACCCGATATATAACATAACCAATGAGAGAGTAACAATTTACATTATTGCAATGATCACCTTGAAACTAGAATTTCCTCTCGATATTGATTACAACCTTGCTCGAATTGTGATTGCTATGTTTTACTATGTTTTCTTACTATTAGTTTGTTAGAATTTAACAAATCATCTTGCTATATCACAACACCTACTTGAAATATTATTAAAGATTTAATCAAGTGAATTGCTAATATTTTAGACCCTGTGGGTTCAATATCTGTCTCTTAAAGAGCTACTATATTACTTGATAGACCACGTGCACTTACGTGTACGACAGGACACAACAAGTTTTTGGTGCCGCTGTCAAGGACTTAAGAAATTAGTAATTTTCTGAATTTTGTTTTCAATAATATTATACTACTGTTGACATCTTAATTGTAGTGGCTGATTTTGTATATCTAATTTGTGCCTTGGGTTGGCAAATAAAGAGAACTAGTTGAACAATATTTGGAGCCCGAACAAGCACTTTATCAAAGGTAGAGAACAAATGCTCTTCAATATCTATTTCAAAACTTTCATATGGATGATTCAGTAGAAATTATTCCTATAGAAATAGCAGAAACTAGGCTAGTTTACGAGGTGGCAATCCTACTCACCAATAATTTCACCTCCAGTGTTCTCAAATTGGATGTAGGAGGTCATTCAAGTTCAAACAGAATATGGTGCAACTATTGCACACCAATAGGCTGTTAATAGGACTATCTCATGAGGATCCATAGCAACACTTGTAGAATTTTCTTGAGATTAATGATACATACATCCCTATATGAGTTTCAACTTACTATGTGAGATTCACACTCTTCAATTTTTCTCTATTAGGGGAAGAAAAAAGGTGTTTGAAGGTTGAACTACCTAATTCTATCAACTCTTGGGATGATCTGGCAAGGAAATTTTTGATCCTTTCCTTTCCATCTAGGAAGACTGTGAAATTGAGGAGTGAGATATTGAAGAATGGTGAGAGTCTGCATTAAGCCTGGGAGAGGTTTAAGTCTATGATCCATGATTTCCCACACTACCATCAGATTAATGATGTTTTGGTGCATATTTTTATAAAGGCACTTGGTCCCAATATAAAGATTCTTTTAGACACAATAGCTGGTAGACAAGCCCTAGAAAATACATAATAAGTTGTATACACTTTTGAATCATATATCACAGGGAAATCCATGATGGAATGTAGATGTTTTGAGAAGCACCTTGAAGAAGTTTGCAGGTTTGCTAGAAGTGGAATTACAGTCATTGTAATATAGATTACCTCTTAGCAAATCAAATAAACACTCAGTTTAGTAACTTGAATTTGGGGCATCAACAAGCCCCTGTTAATGTTTTGCTGGAAACTTTGACTTATTTTGAGGTATGTGGTAATAGTGATCACTCAACAGAGGCATGTCCAGTGAACTCAAAATTATTGAATTTTGTAGGTAATGCTCATCGCCAAGGTAATCAGAATTTTAGAAACACTTATAATCCAAATTGGCGGAATCATCCTAATTTCTCATAGGGTGGAAATTAAAGGTAGAATATTAATTAGTATAGGAACCAAACAATAAATCAAAATCTTCAGCAACAGGTGTAGGGTGGTAAGTCCAATACTCAATCTAATAGTATTGAGAAGATGCTAAAGAAAATCATAGCTAAAGCAAAAATCACGGCTGAAATAGAAAATCAATAACCATAAAAACTCTTGAGATTCAATAGGGTAACTTATTGGGATACAAAACACCAGGCCTCAAAGGGGTCTACCGAGTAGCACTAATAAAAATCCCAAGTAGGTGAATGTAGTTTTGACCTAAAGTGGTAGGCAATTGGAGCCCTAGAAATCAACTCCTACGACTGTTGTTGGTGATGAGAAGCAAGTCAAGGATTAGAAAAATGTGAATAGTGAGAGCAATGTAACAAATATTAAACTACCTTCCCCATTCTTACAAATGCTAAAAATGTAACAAGAGGAAGCATGTTTTCAAAAGTTTAGACTTGATAAAATAGGTGCACATTAATCTTTCTCTTCTTGATATTTTGCAGGGAGTTCCTAAATATGACAGGTAAATCAGGGGTATTATGGAAATCAAGGACAGGTTGATAGAGTATGCCACTATTGCACTTACTTGAGAGTGCAACTCACGAATTCATAATAGACTGCCAACAAAGCTCAAGGATCCTAGGATCTTTACTATTCAAATCACTATGGCCAGTCTATTAGTTCTCGAGGATTATGTGATCTTTGGGAAACATAAATTTAATGCCCACCTCTTTTTAAAAAAAATAGGGTTGGGTAGTTTGAGGCCTACCACAGTGATTCTGAAACTGGCCGATCTATTACTTACTATGCTTGACGGGATAGTTGAAGATGTGTTCATACAAGTGGGTTTGTTTATTTTTCTATGGATTTCAGTATATTAGAATTTGATCTGGATAAAGTCCTATTTATTTTGGGACATCTATTTGTGGCTACTAGCCGTGTTTTGATAGATGTAGCTGCTAGGCAGCTAACTATGTGAGCTCATGATAAAGTTGAGGTGTTTGATGTGTACAAAGAAATGAAGCTCCCGACTATTTATGAGGAGTTATATTCTATCATTGTGATAGATCTTAAGTTAGAACTCCTAGTTATTACTTCCAAGGATCCCTTAGAAAGACCTTTGATGGGATATGACATCTTTAGAGATACAAAGGCTAATGGATGGTTTAGATTTTAGATGTAGCAATTTTTTTTATTTATAAGGGAAAATTAAAGCCTTTAAATAGACCTATTGGCCCTCCTCGGAAGCCTTCTATTGAGGAAGATCTGAAATTAGAGTTAAAGGCATTGCATCCACACATCATATATACATTTCTGGGAGATGATGTTACCTTACCTGTTATTCTATCTGCAGGATTATCTGATTTATAGGTTTAATAGGTGTTAGCAGTTTTAAGAAAATAGAAGAAAGATATTAGGCGGAAAATGTTAGATATTTGGGAATAAGTCTTTCTTTCTGCATGCATAAGATATTTATGAAGATAGGGTACAATCGAGTGTGCATCACCAGAAATATTGAACTCGATCATGAAAAAAGTGATAATAAAGAAGGTGATCAAGTGGCTAGATGCAGGAATCTTATACTCTATTTCAGACAACATATGGGTAAGCTCCTTTCAGTATGTTACAAAGAGAAGGGTCATGACAATGGTGACTAATGACCCAGATGAGTTGATCCCAACTTGTGCAGTACTAGGGCTGCTTATCGGTTGGATCAGTTGGATAATTATGCTTAGTGGTTCAGCTTCTTGGTTATTGATTTTTAAATATACTGATCTGCTAGCCACCCAATAAGATAACGGTTGGTTCGATACCAGATTAGCAATTACCGAACGGTTATCGAATGGTGTAATGGATAAATTTAAGAAAGAATGACATATCGAGCAATTATTGGTAGTTCCTCCATTTCTTCACCGACAAAGTTGTTTGTATACTATGATTGATCTATTTATCAATCTTATAGGATTCTTGAGATTTGTTTGTGTAGTTATTTAATAGGTCAAAACATCAAATCAAATAAGTTTTTTCTTCTAGACCTAAAATGTATGTAGAAACATTTTTAATTATTGGATTGACAAAAAAAAATTAAAACTTTAATATTATTTGAATTTTTATGTTTTATATCAAACTTTGTGAAGGACATATTTGGGTTGTTTTATTTTTATTACAGTCCTTTTTGTTGTCAAGAATAATTTATGTTTTATTTTAAGAATTAATTTCAGAGTTTCTTTACATTTTAGGGAGTGTGACTGAACTTTATGGTTAGATGTCACAAAAAGTGGCATGTTATTTTCTAAACTAAGAAGTGAATAGAATAATAAATGGAGTTTTATATGTTGGATTGACAAAAGATACATATATATCTAAGGGTAAAAATATAATTATAATAATTCTTAATGGGTTAACGGTTTACCCAATAAGAAAATTGAGTAATCTGTCTCCGCACCAATAAGTCATTAATTATAAAATTTTGATCTGTTCTCCAACCATTAATCCGATAACCCATTACCAATTAGTCAATAAACTAATTTTGCGGTTGGGTGAACGGTTACAGTTTGGTTTTGAATAGCCCTATGCAGTACCAGGGTGGAAAATTTGTATGGATTATAGAAAGCTCAATGATTCTACCTGCAATGATCATTACTGTTGCTTCCTAGCGCACATGTAAGTGTACATGGTCTCCCAAATAGTAAAATTGCCTTTCAAATCCAAGTATCAATCTTACAGGGACTTGGGCTCAACAACAATCTAATTCTAGTCTTAGTATGAAGATTAATCAATTGCAAAAGTAACCAATAATGTTTGAGAATTCAAAACTAAAAGTAACCATAAATAATTTGATAATATAAAGTACTTGACCAATAATGGGGAGAAACCTATGTTTAAGGCACTATGAACAATCTTAATAGCTATATAATTTTATTGTTTTAGTTAATTATCTTGGTTGTTGATTCACGGGGTTGATAGAATGACTATGATCTTCCGAGCCTCTAGTCGTCTATCTAACTTAGCCCCATAACTACATAGTTGAGTGGGGATATGAGTAATAATCTAAACGCATTTGTATTTCATCTAGTATATAAACCAAATTGGCTGACTCTGGTATATTCCTATCTTAAATTCAAATCTTAACTCCAATCCCTTGTACGTTTAAGAACCCCATCCATATATCCCACGATCTAGTCTATTGTTCTTTTTTCCAATCTCACAATAGAAATATAAGTTTATCCTAAGAATAGAGAATATATATATATAATAGTAAGAATAAGGATATACAAACAACCAATGATTATAATAAACTTAAAAAAATTCAATCGAAAGCATAAGTAATTATGTTTTTGGCCTTAACCCTAGAAGAGGGTGTTTAGCCGCTCATGATCTTACAACGAATCAGAATTAAGAAATTCATGTATATAAACAAAAAGTAAAATAAAATAAATATTAATAAGACTCATTAAGTGTATTTAAAGCCCCCAAATTCTTACAAGGTGTGTATAACAAGATAGAAGTGTTCTATTTATACTAGGACAAAAGTTGTCTGTTTTGTGAACTTGAGCGTGTCACACTGGTGTTGCTCCACGTTTTGGGGAGTGACACACTCTTAAAGTGGATTCAAGCTGTATTGGAAACATTTATTTTGTGTGTAAGGGAATGTAAATCCCTTATATCAGATGTCCAAGGGCGTGACACATTCATGTGCTCAGAAACATCCGATTTCCTCATCGATTGGTCCTTTCTTTTGCCTTTGCATTCCTCACTTCTTGGGTGTATTTCCACTTCACTTTCAGATTTATTATCTTAAAAAAATTATATTTATATAATACATGGTATACTATAACATCAAAAAACAATAATTAGTTCATACAACACAATAAATTTCAAACAAGTACACTTGAACCAGGCATAGCTCAAGCTAGCGCAACTAGTTTCGTCGTCTAAACTCTATTTGATATTTTTGAATCTTATCTTATTTCAATTGAATATGAAACACTATAAAAGTTTTATTACACACATAATTACACAATTGTAGACTTAATAACTCATTACACACACTAGAATCCATTGAGATAAACTAGAACAACACATAGCTCAAGCTAGTAACACTAGTTTTCTCATCTAAAATCTAAGTGACCAATTTGATTATAAACTTGTTTGAAACACACCTTAAAAATTATAATCAAGTAGTTTAACACATAGTTCTCAATTATATGAATATCACCTCATTAATCACACAAGCAGTCCTCAAAACAGGGCTAAACAAGCGTAGATTGTGACAATTAGGTGCATAAATCCACCTAAGATCATCACCCTACATTTAAAGCCTTTTTCATCATCGAATAAATCTTCACATTAAGCATCATATAAGTAAGACTCCAAAATTAATACTATAAGTAAGACTCTCAAGATATCACTACAATGACTACACATTAATACTACAAGTAAGACACTCAAGCTAGCACTACAATGACTACATGCATAGCAGGTTCTACATAAAGCATGTTATATACAATTGAAACTTATGAACACTACTACAAAACATCTTAAACTCAAGAATTGTCCCCACCAAGTTGTAAAAATCATACATTTTACTCATTCAAAGAGATCAGATAAGTCACCTAACTATCATCAAACATTCACCCTCACCACAAGAGAGTTACCCATATTCACTCACATAGATGCAATTTATCACAAGAATAGGTATAAAAATCAAATTACGCTCACTCTCACAAAGATTTTTCATGTCACACAAGATGAACCATAGGCTTTCCCTTAGTGTATTACTCTACTAATATCAGAATACTAAGGCTTAAGATCAGATAGGACTTTGTGGGTTGTATTGTAGGCTATGGGATAGGTAGGAACTATTCTGGCCAGTAATATTAACTATCTTCCCTAAGTGCTTCAATACATCATATTCAATGTTAAACTCTTTTCTAAAGAAAAAACTTTCAACACCTCTATCCTCACACATCTCTTTTGTTTTGCCTTATCTCATTAAGCTAGTTGGCATATATGAAGTAGGGAGTATTCTATATCATACATGATTTAATTTTGCACAATTTTATTTCTTTTCATAACATCACTCCCAACTATATCACATCAACTTTTTCACACCAATAGATATTTTTTTGGGGCTTCACTTTCACCTATTTCATTCTTAATTTTACACTTCTTAACCCTATCAGTTCTTAACTAAAGAGCTTAAGAACTTTGGATCAAATTTTGGTCAATCAAAGAAGGGGATTAGGTTGAATATGAGGCTACCAAAGAATACAGTCTAAAGGCTCAACGAGGCCAACTAAGATCATGTAACAATGGTAGATAAAGGGGGTACAAATCATGGCTATCAAAGAAATGTCTATATCATCTTCTAGACCCACATTCTTTATTTCACTTTGCACACACAACAGGAAAGTTCTAGACATCAATATATAACAAGTAATACAATAAAAGACCACACATGACACATGACACATGACACATGACACATGCTCAAATCAAGTAAGATTATTATAGATTCTCAACTAAGCAATAGGACAAATTTAGAATTAAGCAAACACCACACAAGAGTCATAAAAATGAGCCTAGGAGTCTCAAAAGTAGTTATTCAACACAATCAACATGCTCTTACATTCAAAATTGCTTGCATCATGTAATCACACATAGCAACTAGCAAGAACATCCAACTTATTCCTAACACAAAATTTTTAAAATTTACTCCTAAAATGAAAAAGGGATACTGATTTCAAAGGTCACCCTCATGAAAAAGAACCAAAAAGAAAAACCAAGGGGTGGTTGAAGTGTGCCCCTACTAGACTGACATCAACAAAAACTAAAATAAACAAAGAGAAAATATTTTTGTAATTTATTTCAATTTAGTCAAAAAACTAGAAAACAACTAAGAATTAAAATCTGTCAAAGCACTTCACCCTAAACCATGGGAATATTCCCCACCCTACACTTAAAAATTCACTTTGTCCCTAAAGTATAATTCAAAGGCAATCATAGAAATGCTCTCTGAGGCCTCTAGGCCTAGCTAGCAATATTTTACTCGTTAATAAGGTTCGGTAGACCCCACACCCGGTCTTTGTCATGCTTTATCACTTAGATTTCCAGTACTCATACTTCCCATCAACCTATGACTCAACAAAAACAAAAACAAAAACAAAGTGAAGTAAGAACTAACATACAAAAATAAAATACCTACCTTAACTTAGGTTGCCCCCCAAAGAGCACCTCATTTAGTGTCGCAACACGACTCACATCACTACATTAACCATATTTGTTTACCCTCTCCCTCTTACTTAGAGTCCATCTTCTCACTCTTTTTTGACCTCTTAAATATGTACTCTCAAGGTTTGCATCTTTCTCAACATTAGCTTTTTTAGTCTCCATATCAAGTTTTCAACTTAGGGCTTAAATAGTGGCTTGGAAAACTCTATGAGATAGTCTAAAGAGGTAATTGGTCATTTGAACTCCACCACCCCATACTCATACACTTCTATAATCATGATCATGCATAATTCCTTATAGTGCAAAGGTGGATTGAGTGGTTTGTATACTTTGAAGACCAACTTTTTATCATGTAGTCTTATTTTTAGAGTGCCCCCAACATAAATAAGTGCTCCTCCCATCGCCAAAAATAGATGTCAAAATATGATTGATACCCTATCATTTGCATCATAATCAAGAACACTATATTCAGAAGGAATAAAAAAATTACCAACCTTAATGAACACATCTTTAATAATTTATTCGCGATGCACTCTAGTTCTATTCGCCATTAGAGTACCATAAAATAGGGTCTTTGCTTTCCCAAACCAAGGGTATTAAACATCGATAGGGGAATTAAATTAATGCTCGTCCCCAAGTCACTCAAGGCATGGACCATATTATTATTACCAATTTGTATGGGAAGGGTAAAACTCCCCGGGTCCTTTAGTTTCTTTAGCATCTTCTTTATCACCACCAATCTACACTCCTTAGTAAGTGCCACAGTCACAATATCATTCATCTTTGTCTTGTTGGTCACCACATCCTTCAAGTACTTAGCATACTTAGGCATACCCTAGAAAACATCAAACAATGGAAGATTAATGAAAAGTTTTCTAAACGTGTCAAAGAAATTCTTAAAACATGCATCTTTCAAAGCCTTCTTAAGCATTTGAGGGAATAGTGGTAGTGATCTTTCAGGCACATGCTCTACTGGCTTTGTTTATGGGTACTTACACTTCCCTAAATTTTTAGTCTCTTTGTTAGAAACTTGCTTCTTCTCAACCTGCTGTGGGACCAACTCTGCCTGAATCTCCTTATTTTTCTTGGGAGACCTACCAATAAGATCTTTACCACCCCTAAAGGTGATTGTATAATGTCTCGGGACTACCCCATAGTCATCACACAGTGCTTACGGTACCAAAAGACCACAATCTAACCCATGAGCTGGTACCTGCTGTGAGCACTAAATAATAACATCATAAATATGAAAAAATACTGACATTTCCATAAGGTTTTAATAACTGAATTCAATACTAGAATATAAATCTATAGAAAATAACTGTCCACATCAGAGAAAAATACTGAGAAACTAACATGTTAACTAGAAATCTGAATACTGAATAACTGACTCAAATGTCTAAAAAGTCTCTAAGACTGACTGACTAAGAGTTGATGGGACAGTCCCCAACTAACTCTACTAACCACTGAGATAAAAACATGAAGTAATATAATCTGTCCTTAGATGATGAGGAGTCACCACTGCTACTATTTTGCTGATGATCTGAGGGACTAAGTGCGGTCCAGGAACTGAGCATTAGCACCTATGATATGATACATCATAACGCAAAAGAAAGGTATGCGATCAGTACTTTGAATGTACTGGTATGCTAAATGAGGTAGACTGATATTCATGGTTTCATGAATAGGAATAATAATTACTAACTGATTATACATGTAAAACATAAGGTACTGAGTAGAAAACATGAAAACCATAGGTACTGAAAATATGTGAAGCATATAAATACTGTGTATGCATGAAAATCTATAAATACTGAAGAAATATGAAAATCTATAGACACTTAGGATGCATGACCAAGAATATAACAAGAATTAAGTAAAGTCTGTACACTAAGATACTAAAAAGACTGACATCTATATGCTTTGGACAAACAACACTAAGACTGAATAACTGAATGGGGACTGTGACTGAGACTGTATCTGAGTATGTGAGAGGTATCATCTAACCGACATTCCCCAATCTGAGCTAATTGGGGTCCAACCTATAACCCTAGTTTGATGGGTGTTAATACCATTCCTCGGGTAATAACATTGGCTATGTGGATCCACTAAACTGATATAATATCCAAAGGACTAAGGGTGTCCAGCCTGAATTGACAGGTGACCTCAGCGAGATAGTCAAGCCTAATATGATGAGTGACTACTCATACCCTATACTGGCTACGTAGTTTGGTAGTATAGGGTTTACTACTAACGACTCTGCCTATCTGACGGGGAATCCTCTATGGCTGCACTCGCTCGGTGCTAAATCCTACTCCCAACTAAAAGATACTGAGATACTAGACTGGTCTGAGTTTAATGACTGATATTTGACTATTCTGATAATACTCATAGCATAATATGAAGACTATTCTATAATGTACTGAGACTAGAATAAATAAACTACTATGGTTTTCAGGTATTCAATACCCCCAGGACTCAAAACAACAATACTAAAAAGACACTAAAGCTTAGGGGACAAAGCATGAAGGTTTTTATTAAATCAATCACTCTTGTAGGCATTTTATTAAACACTTGTAGTTCATGGTTTAAAACAATCATAGGAATGTCCTAAAATATATAGAAATAACATGAATCTAACATAATAGAGTTAACTCATAGTTTTGTTCAATAAATAATAATATTATAATATGAAGGATTGAATAATAATAATAATTTCATGGTAACATGGTATAAAATCATAGTTCATGGAGATTCATGGGTGAAATCACAATTTAAAACCTAATAACTTGAAAAGATCACAATTTTATAATTTAAAAGAGTTGCTTGGACTCCATGGATGAAAGGGATCCATGGATGAACATCTAATATTCCTTAATGGATGAATTTCTTGAAGCCCTTGGTGAGTTCTTAAGGATTGGCCTTGAAATTGGGAGCTAGGGTTCTTGTTCTTGAAAAGAGGATCTTTGATTGTGAGAGGAATATAAATAATAATGACTACTTAGGGTGTTTAGGGGTTAAATGTCATATTTTAGGTAAATTAGGGCCGTGGAAAAAGACCCAAATACCCCTAAATGAATTTTAAAATGGAAGCTAAAAATCAAAGATCCCAATTTTTGTCCTTAGCACGAGGTGCCAATATCGCGCCAAGCTACTGGAAAAGGGACAATTAGGACCTGGACAAACACTGTGATGCAGAACTATTGTGGTTAACCTTTGGATGCCAATTTGACCACCTCCACGATGCGCCTACATCGCGGAGGCCTACTGGAAATTGACAAACAAAAAATTAGCCTACTCCGCGATGTGCCATAATCACGGAGTCACACTGGAAATTGACAATTATAATTTAGGATGCCTATGCGATGTGCTAAGGGTTAAAATGAAGGTGTCTAATGATTGAAACTTATAATTGACTCAACTTCTTACCCAGTTATCGGATTTAGGTAAATTTTATATCATTGGAAAGATAGTTCAATTTCCTACGCAATGGCAGGCTCTAAACTGAAAAATAATGAGTATTTCAAAAATTTTACATATAAATACTTATGTATTGGGACTTAGATTATGCTTGGGAAATACGGGGTGTTACAATATATCCTCCTTGGGATTATTCATCCCCGAATGAAACTGGTTAAGCTGATAAAACTGATGGACTGAGCTTACACACTGAATGTGCATGTCTGATGCATGGAATGCATGACTGAACTGATTCATGAATACACAACTGACATGAGCATGATGTGCGGCTAAAACTGAGAATGATAAAGAAAAATCTTAAGAAGATTGGTACCTAACACTGAATCTGGATATGCGGAAAAAAGATAAGAGTACTTGGTCCACATATCTGTTTCTTCTTCCCAAGTGGCTCCCTCAATAGACTAATTCCACCAAAGAACTTTGACTAGTGGAACTTCTTTATTTCTTAATGTACGAACTTGATGATCAATAATTTCGACGAAATCCTTATAGGAAAGACTGTTATGAATATCTACACTTTCTAAGGGAACAACTATAGCTGGATCACCAATATACTTTTTCAACAATGAGACATGGAACACTGGGTATACTCAGGCTAGATCTGAAGGCAACTCAAGCTCGTAAGCTACCTTTCTAGAGCGACTGAGAATTCTGAAAGTACCATCATATCGGGAACTGAGTTTCTGGTTCTTGTCAAATCTCTTTACTCCCTTCATGGGAGAGATTTTCAAGTACACAAAATTCCTGACCTCAAACTCAAGATCCTTTCTCCTCATATCTACATATGATTTCTGTCAGCTCTGGGCAGCCCTAAGCTTTTTTTGGATCAACTGAACCTTCTCTAAGGTATCAATCACCCAGTCAGGCCCTACTAATGCAACCTCACCTACTTTAAACCAACCAATTGGAGATCTACATCTCCTACCATAGAGAGCCTCAAATGGAGCCATACAGATACTGGAATGATAAATGTTATTATATGCGAACTCAATCAAAGGCAAGTGGTTATCCCAACTACCTTTAAAATCAAATGCGCATGCTCTCTGCATATCCTCAAGAGTCTGAATGGTCCTTTTGGCTTGACCGTCTGTCTGAGGGTGGAAAGAGGTAATGAGGTGGACTTGGGTACCCAAACCCTTTTAGAATGCTTTCCAGAAGTGAGAGGTAAACTGGGTACCTCTATCTGAGATGATAATTAAGGGAAAAATATGCAACCATAATCAATTCTCTGAGATAGAGTTTGGCATAGTCCTCAGCCGAATAAGAGGTATGGACTGGCAAGAAATGAGCTAATTTGGCCATCCTGTCTATGATAACCCAAATAGAACTATGCTGATGATGAGAATGAGACAAACCTAAAGTAAAATCTATGTTCACTTTCTCCCATTTCCACATGGGAATACTGTATTCCTGTATGGACCCACTAGGCTTCTAGTTCTCAACCTTAACTTGCTAACATATAGAGCACTTAGCTATAAACTTTGTAATATCTCTCTTCATCCCACTCCACTAATAGATCTCCTGCAAATTGCAATATATCTTAGTGGCCCCTAGATGAATAGAGTAACGTGCACTATACACTTCTGCAAGAATTTGTTTCCTCAAATCATCTACA
The DNA here is from genome assembly GCF_002878395.1 of Capsicum annuum. Classification (NCBI taxonomy): domain Eukaryota; kingdom Viridiplantae; phylum Streptophyta; class Magnoliopsida; order Solanales; family Solanaceae; genus Capsicum; species Capsicum annuum. Next base: position 22,595,523 of record NC_061114.1, read on the forward strand.
CCAGGCACACACAATCTACCCTGACTGATTCCTTTAACTTAACTAGACTTTGATCTCTATCCTGCTTTTCCTTTACCTCAGAAACTAGAGATGATTCTGAGCTACTCTGCACCCATACACTACCCTCTACTAAGTCGACTAAGCGAACACCTAGTCGGGCAAGCTGATGAACTTACTGAGCTAATTTCTTCTTACCATCCTCAGTGTGAGCAACACTACCCATAGATAATCTACTGAGAGCATCAACCACTACATTGGCCTTACTCGAATGATACAAAACACTCATGTCATAATCCTTCAATAACTCTAACCACCTTCTCTGATCTAAATTCAAATATTTCTAAGAGAACACATGTTGGAGGATTTTGTGATCTATGAACACATCTACATGTACTCCACATAAGTAATGCCTCCAAATCTTTAATGCGAATACTACTGCTGCTAGCTCAAGATCATGGGTTGGATAATTCTTCCCATAAAGCTTAAGTTGTTTGGAGGAATAGGCTATGACCTTACTTATGTACATCAGGACACAACTCAAACCTACTCTTGATGCATCACAGTACACAACAAACCCATCAAAACCATCTGGTAGAGTAAGAACTGGGGCTAAGGTGAGTCGAGTTTTCAACTCCTGAAAACTCTTCTCACAAGAATCTATCCACTGAAACTAAACTTTTTTTTGAGTCAAGCTGGATATAGGGGATGCAATAAAAGATAAAACTTCAACAATCCGATGGTAATAGCCAACTAAACCTAAGAAACTCCTGATATCTGATGGAGAGATGGTGTAGGCCGGTTTATCACTGCCTCGGTCTTTTGAGGATCAACTCTAATACCATCACTAGAAATAATATGGCCAAGGAAAGCTACTGATATTAGCTAGAAATCACACTTACTGAATTTAGCGAACAACTGATGGGCTCTAAGAGTTTGGAGCACTATTCTGAGATAGTTTGCATAATCTCTTTCATTATGAGAATAAACAAGAATATCATCAATAAATATTATGAAGAACATATCTAGGTACTGCTTGAACACTCGATTCATCAAGTCCATGAAGGCTGCTGGGGAATTCATGAGACCAAAGGAGATGACTAGAAATTCGAAGTAACTATACCGAGTTCGAAAAGCTATTTTTAGAATGTCATATTCTCTAACTCTAAGCTGATGATAGACTGATCTGAGGTTTATCTTGGAAAAGTAACTGGCACCCTAAATTTGATCAAACAAGTCATCAATTCTAGGAAGTAGGTACTTATTCTTGACTGTGACATTGTTCAACTAATAGTAGTTAATACAAATTCTGAGAGAACCGTCTTTTTTATGTACGAATAGAATAGGTGTGACCCACAGAGAGATATTGGGTCTAATGGATCCCTTATCTAGGAGATACTTTTACTATTCTTTTAACTCTTTGAGTTCAGCTGGAGCCATTCTATATGGCAAAATAGATATGGGTTGAGTATCTGGAAGAAGGTCTATTCCGAAGTCTATTTCCCTTTTAGGAGAAACTCCGAGAAGATCTTCAGGAAATACATCTGAGAATTAATTTACTACTAGAACTGATTCAAGAGTAGGAGTTTTTTAGGTAGAGTTTTTGACTCACACAAGATGGTAGATACACCCCTTGGATATCAGTTTTCTGGCTTTAAGGTATGAAATCAACTGACCCTTAAGAGCTGTAGTACTACCCCTCTATTCAAGGACTGGTTCATTTGGAAACTGGAAATGAACTATTCTGTTTCTACAATCAACTAAGTCATAGCATGAGTGGAGCCAATCCATGCCAAGAATGACATCAAAATCTGTCATATCTAACTCTACGAGATCAACTAAGGTAACTTTTTGAGATATCATGACTGAACAGTTCCTGTATACCTGCCTGGATACAATGGAAACACCTACTGAGATAGACACTAAAAAGGTCTTTGCTAGAGTTTCAGGACTGACTCCGAAATTGATAGCTATATATGGAGTTACAAAAGAAAGAGAAGCTCTAAGGTCTAGTAAAGCATAAACATATAAGTAAAAGACCTGTAATGTACCAGTAACTATGTTAGGAGAATTTTATTGATCTTAGTGGGACTAAAGAGAATATAATATATTCGGACACTGACCACTGGAAGTGGCACCCTGTTGAGTTGGGCGGTCAGATATAATTGACGAATGATAGGACTAGCCATGTTGGTGCACATCCCTACCTTTCTAAGAAACTACCCGACACTCCCGAATCCGATGGTCTGGCTTGCCACACCTGAAGCACACATCACTACCCACTCTACACTCACCCTGATGGTGTCTACCATACATCTGACATAAGGAATGGTATAAGCACTGCTAACACTGTCCTGGGACTTAAAGCCTAATGCCCTATCCCTATTGTCATTTCTAAATTTATGTATTGGGTACTGGCTGAAGAGGACGCTGGGGATGAAGACCTATGATGAAATGGAAAATGGTTAACACCCTCTGACTTTGGCTGACTGAAATTAGAACTACCTATCCTGGCTCTCTTGTATCCCCTCTCCCTCTCTTTAATCTTTTGTTCTTTTATCTACTGATCATGGACCATCAATCTAGATAAGTCCATCTCACTAATCAACATTGAGTCCTACACTCCTTAACCATACTATCAGACACGCCAGACTCAAACTTACTCATCTTGGACCTACTATCAGCTACCACAAGAGGAGCATATCTAGCTAACTGAGTGAACTTAAGAGAATACTTCCTCACACTCATGCTGCCTTTCCTTAAATTAATAAATTCTAACATCTTGGCCTTCCTCAACTCCAATGGAAAGAATTTGTCCAATAAAGCTGTATGTGTTACATCTCTATCAACTTTCCACTGCTTAATCCAAGTAAGTACTACATCCTATAATTGATATGTAGCCAACTCGACACTCTGACTAGACGTCACCCCCATAGCATCCATTACCTTCTGAACCATATCTAAGAATTCATATGGATCATCTTTAGACTTAGACCCTATGAAGGAAGGAGGACTCATTCGGGTGAAGTATCAAATTTTAATTGCAATAGTATTGGCCACTGGGTTGGCCAGAACAGTAGTTGGTCATTAATTTTGTTCTTCTACGAAGTTCACTAGAGTAGTAAACACAACACTGAATACTATGTCAGAGACATGATCATCCAAAGGATCTGCCTGGATGGGCTGAGGGGCTAGCTGAGTTCTTATTCTTCTTCCATTCTTCTAGGAGGCATGTTCTATAAACAGAAGGAGGAAATAGATTAGACTGAGAGTTTAACTTGAGCTCATGCTCAATTGCATGACATAAATACTGAAAGAAGGGAAACTTTTCCTAAATACCTTGTAGCCTCTCGTCCATAAGTGTGACACGCAACACACCCATGCACAAGACTCTACTCAACGCTGCTTTCAGACTTCCTAGGACACATTAAAACCTTAGGCTTTAATACCAAGTTTTTAATGACTCGGGACTAACCCCTAGTCATCACACGATGCTTACGTTCCCGAGATACCATAAGCTAACTCATGAGCTATTACCTGCTGTGAGCACTAAATAATAACATCATAAATGTGGAAAAAACTGATATTGCGATAAGGTTTTAATAATTGAATTCAATACTGGAATATAAATCAATAGAAAATAACTATCCACATCAGAGAAAAATATTGAGAAACTAACATGTCAATTGGAAATCTGAATACTGAATAACTGACTCAAATGTCTGAAAAGCCTCTAAGACTAACTGACTGAGAGTTGATGGGATAGGCCCTAACTAACTATATTAACTACTGAGATAAAGACATAAGGTAATATAATCTATCCTCAGATAATGAGGACTCACCACTGTTACTATTCTGCTGATGATCTGAGGGACTAAGTGCGGTCTGGGAATTGTGCGTCAACACCTATGATATGATACATCATAGCACAAAATAAAGGTATGGGATCAACACTTTAAATGTATTGGTATGCTAAATGAGATAGGCTGATATGAATGGTTTCGTGAATAAGAATAATAATTACTAACTGATTATACATGTAAAACATAGAGTACTAAGTAGAGAATATAGAATTCATAGGTACTAAAAATATATGAAGCATATAAATACTGTGTATACATAAAAATCTAAAAATAGTGAAGATACGTGAAAATCTATAGACACTGAGGATGCATGACCAAGCATATAACAAGAACCGAGTAAAGTCTATAAACTAAGATACTGAAATGACTAACATCTATATGCTTTAGCAAAACAACACTAAGACTAAATAATTTAATGGGGACTGTGATTGAGTCTGTATCTAAGTCTTTTTGAGGTATCATGTAACCGAAATGCCCCAATCTGAGCTAATTAGGGTCCAAACTGTAACCCCAATTGGATGGGTGTTAATACCATTCCATAGGTACTAATATTGGCTGTGTGAATCCACTAAACTAATATAATGTCCAAAGGACTAAGGGTGTTAAACCTGAACTGACAGGTGACCCATGTGAGATAGTCAAGCCTAATCTGACGGGTGACTACTCATACCCTATGTTGGCTATGTAGTTCTGGAGTATTAGGACTGCTACTAATGACTCTGCCTATCTGACGTGGAAGTTGCCATCCCTAAACTTGATCGATGCTAAATCCTACTCCCAACTGAAATACACTGAGATACTAGACTATTCTGAATTTAATGACTGATATCTAACTATTTTGATAATGCTTATGGTATAATCTGAAGACTATTCTGTAATGTACTGAGACTAGACTAAATAAACAACTATGGTTTTTAGGTATTGAATACCTCCAAGACTCAAAAAAATAATACATAAAAGACACTAAAGCTTAGGGGACAAAGCATGAAGATTTTTATTAAATCAATCACTCTTGTAGGCATTTTATCAAACACTTGTAGTTCATAATTTAAAACAATCATAGGAATATCCTAAAACATATAGAAATAGCATAAATCTAACATAATGGAGTTAAATCTTAGTTTTGTTTAATAAATAATAATATTAAAAAATGGAGGATTTAATAATAACAATAATTTCATGGTAACATGGTATAAAATCATAGTTCATGGAGATTCATGGGTGAAATCACAATTTAAAACCTAATAACTTAAAAAGATCATAATTTTATAATTTAAAAGCGTTGCTTCGACTCCATGGATGAAAGGGATCCATGGATAAACTTCTAACATACCTTAATGGATGAATTTCTTGAAGTCCTTGGTGAGTTCTTGAGGATTGGACTTGAAATTGGGAGCTAGGGTTCTTGTTCTTGAAAAGGGATATTTGATTGTGAGAGGAATTGAAATAATAATGACTACTTAGGGTGTTTAGGGGTTAAGTGTCATGTTTTAGGTAAATTAGGGCCATGGAAAAAGACCTAAATACCCATGAACGAATTTAAAAAGCTGAAAACTGAAGATCCCAATTTTTGGCCTTGGCGCGACGCATCACTATCAGGACAAGCCACTGGAAAAGGGATAATTGGGACCTGGACAAACACAACAGCATGGAACTATCGCGTTAAACCTTTGGATGCAAATTTGACCACCTTTACGACGCGCCAATATCGTGGAGGCCCACTGAAAATTGACAAATGGAAAATTGGCCTGGTCCGCCATATGCCATAATCACGGAGTCACACTGGAAATTGAAAATTGTCATTTGGGCTGCCTATGCGATGCACTAAGGGTTAAAATGATGGTGTCTAACGACTTAAACTTAAAATCGCCATAACTTCTTATCCAGTTATCGAATTTAGGTGAATTTTATATTGTTGGAAAGCTAGTTCAATTTCCTACATAATGGATGGCTCTAAACTAAAAAATAATGAGTGTTTCAAAAATTTTACATATAAATACTCATGTATTGAGACTTAGATTATGATAGAGAAATATAAGGTGTTACAGATTGCCATAACATGCTTTTGATTTTTTGTGTCACTTGGCAAATCACCTTTGGGTCTAGTACTCTACGACTGAGCTAGATGCCCCAACTGTGTCTTAAAATTCTTTTGAGCAAGCTACTAATTTTTTTATTTCAGCAGTTGTTTGCTTTAGATTGGCCAGGATCTTCTTCAATGTCTCCTCACTATTACTAGCCTACATGTTCTGCTACTGCTGAAACTACTGAGTTTGATTATCACCCCATGAATAATTAGTATGACTCTGCCACTTGTGGTTGTAGCTATTACCATAAGTTTCCTTCTATGCACTGCCCATAAAATTTACAGATTCCATATTTATTACACATAAGTCTGTAGAGTGACCACTGATACCATAAATCTCAAACCAAGATGGATCTTGATGAACTACATTTACTTAAGTATGAGATTGATTCATACCCAACTTGCTGAACTATGTCATCTTCTAAATTTGAAGAGCTAATAATTAGGTGGCTAATGTTGTGACACTATCACTATCATCCCTACATGATTTTTCACTGTACTTTATGTAATGATCCTCACAGTTATTTTTCTTATTTTCATACATTTTTGGTTTCTAGAGCTTTTCTGTAACTACCTCGTGTTATTTATGACTTGCTGAGACTGATAGTTTGATTTTCGAGCAGTTTATTTGATAATTTTAGTAATACCAAATATATTGTAGAATATTTAGTCTAAACTGGAATTTGGTAGAAATATAATTTATTACCCTTTCAAAATATTTTTGATATTAATAAAATTCTTTAAGTTATAATATATTTATATTACTTTAAAATAACTTTTATAGTCTATTAATTTTTTAAGGTGGAGATAGTAAATCTATATATGTTAAAATATTACTATTATAAAATAGAAATTTTATTAGAAATTATTTTTTATTAATTATGATATATTCAAAATATTATATTTATTTTAACACGAACCTATGCAAAACTGAGTGCAAATATAACGAAAAGCAAGGGGTGGTGTTGCCACACCCCCTGCACGTGGAATCTATGAAAAAAGGACACCTAGTTAAGTGGTGTCACCATTTTAACAATATAGTGATTAATCATTACTAATATGAGTCTTAATAAATGTAAACTTTCTTATATAAGTGTCAAATCCATTCAACATTTAAGTTTTAAAACATTCTACTCATGTGACTTTTCTTAAAAAAGGTTACTATCAATGATTTTTCATTCAAGCTTGATTGCATTATGAAGTAAATTTTAAGTTACTACTACATTTATTCAACTCGAGTTCTAGAGGGATACTATTTGTAGGCTATTTGGAGAGGTTTTTAGCTTTGGGGTCCAGTAGGCTAGGCTTACTCTACCTTTATATTAAGCTTATTTATGGTATTTATGTACTATTATGCTAGTTTTGGACATGTACATGTAGTTTGCGTACCATTAGGTATACATACCATGCCTTATTTATCCAGTTCTGACTCCGTTCTAGTAAATTTTTGTAGCTTATCTTTCAGTATTATATAACATCTATCACTTTATAATGTGGAATTAAGTTGCGAACCCTTAGATTTTCCCCTTTTAATTAATTTATGCGAAAGGTTAATTAAATGTATTTTAGTTTTGATTAGGTTCATCATATACTTTATTTCTGTCATTGATTGTGAATTTTAGTACCACTTTAGCATTGATTATGGTATGGTTTGGATTTTAATTTTACAATAGGTTATGGCTACTATGAGTTTCAATTCACATTCGACATCTGGGTATGGTGATTTGGGTGTTCTAATACTAATTACTATTGTTCTAGAATTGTGGTTTCTCTGAGTTCCGGTTTGAGTTTGACATCTTATTATGAGTTCTGTTGTATATCATATATATGACCTCTTGTTATTATCCATTATTTTTGGTTCAAACTTAACATATGGTCTCTTGTTATTATCCACCACTACAGGTTCAAACCTGATGTTTTGCCTCTTTTTTTTTACTACCCATTGGTGCTGATTCAAGCTTGGTGCATATTTGGTGGCTACTATGATTTTGTGGGATGGGCTCAACTATGATTTATTTATATTTATGTTTATTAATTATTTCTTGTATGTCCCACCAGCTTATGGGGGCATGGTTGGGTTCGTTGTCTTCTTCAGTATGCCTGGTAAGCTTATGGGGCCCCAATTAGGTTATGTTTAATTTACCTTTACTACTGTGTTATCTATTTTCTATATTGCTTAAACTTATTCTTTTATTGTATTTGTGTAGCTTGGTAGTTATTTTTCCTTTCTATTCATGTTCACTATTGACTTAGATTAAACCCTCGCATTTTAGTTATACTTTCCTGTATTAAGCTTAGTCGATCGATGATCCTTACAGACTATTTATTGCTCTGGTACTCATACTACACTTCTGCATCTTTTTCTTGATGCATTGACATGGTTCCTACCTTTCAGTACTGATTTAGAGCAGGGTGAGCTTACTGTCGTCCAAGGCTGATCCTCCGTTATCTATTCTAGTTTAGTATTTTTTTTTCTCAAGTTTGCTTGTATATGTTGTGTATATTTTGGATTCTATCTATTATGCTGGGTATATTTTAGTAGTGGCTCTAGTACTAACCTTAAAAGATCTTAGGAGAGATTCATTTGTATATTTGGTCTTTTTCCTACTTTTGTTTTGATATATTATATATGTTTCCTTTCTATTTATCACTTATTATTACTACTATTATCATTATATATGGTTATTTTTGGTTTCTGCCATTTACCCTATTACCTATTGTTCTAGGCTATGTCTTTCTTGCCTACTGCTAGATAAGGTAGGCCCATTATGACTTGAGAAATCGGATCATGATAGCTTGGTATCAAAGCCTAGGTTTCACTGGTACTGTTGGTACCAGAGCCGATGTTTAATAAAGTACCATAGATTGGTATAGATACGTCTGTATCCTATCTTTGGGAGGCTACGAAGTATTTTTTAGGAAAAAATCTCATTTTCTTAATCCGTTCCCATACTTTAGGTTTGAGTTGGTTTTTATCTTTATTGATTCACTCTTTATGCAGATGTCTAGGATGTAAGGTATGGGAGTTGGTGATCGGGATACTGAGCCCACTCCTAGAGTTCTGGTTTGGGGTTGAGGTCAACCCAGAGGTCAAGGGAAAGATAGAGTAGCATATCAGTGTGAGATCAGTCCAGGGATCCATCACTTGATCCTATCTTAGTTCTTGTGACTAAGAGAGCTCTAGGTATTCTGCCATATCAGCAAGTGGGTGTAGGGTAGCCCAAGCTCCACTCTATTTTTTATTTTCTTTGGTTCTTTGGGATTCATTGGTATAGTTATTAGGGTTAGTAGGCAATCATCAGCTGAGGGAGCTCAGCCAACATCATAGGCTGGTGTTGATTTAGGGGCACAGTCTGTAATAATGAGGCCTAGGGTAGTTAAAGGTTTCGCCAGCTTCTATAGTTCCACTGCCGGTAGTAGCCCAGCCAATTATGTCTTTATTGGAGGAAAAAATGTTGGGCTATTTTTCCAGATTAACTCTATCCAGGTTTGCTGGGACCTAGGAGAGGATGCTTATGAGTTTTTATCCAGTTACAAGGAGAAATTATGAACTTTGGGGTTGGTTGAGTCACGAAGAGTAGACTTTATTTCTTATCAGCCAGACACAACAACAAGGGGGTAGTGGAGAGGTTATCATGATTCTAGGCCAGTTGGATCTCCACCAGTGACTTCGACTTAGTTCTCTAAGGATTTCTTTGGGAAGTATATACCTCGCAGCATATATGAGCATCTTTGGGATGAGTTTTCAGCTTTAGTCAGGGTTTTATGTCTGTGGCAGAGTATGAGGCGGGATCTCATGAGTTAGCCAGGTACATCACCGTGATTCTACCTACGGAGTATTAGTAGATTTGATGCTTTGTTAGGGGATTGAATTTACCGCTTCGTAGAGATACATAGAGTTTGGTGACTTCAAGGAAGTCTTTTTTTGAGATTGATAAGCATTTTATTCTATAGAGGAGATAGATGATGAGGCCCAAGGGGGTATTATTAAGCGACCACGTTACCAGGGTAGCTACAATGGTTAACACTCTATAAGTTGAGGGTTTTATAGTAGGTACTCATAATAGTAGCCTTATCAGTATCAGGGTCAGCCTAGTCTGCTAGTCTAGGCATTGCTTTAGCTATCAGATAGGGTTCAACCCAATTGTAGTGGTTCTAGTGGTCAGAGTAGTAGTCAGCCACAGAGGGGTATTTAGTCAGCATCATTGAGTCGGGGTGGTCATTCTGGATTCATCGGACTTTCTAGATAGAGCAGGGTGCTTAGGGCATACTATGATTGTGGGGTTATTGGTCGCTTTACCTATGAGTATCCTTAGCATAGGATGATTAAGCCTTTAATTTAGAATGCACAACTGATCAAATTAGTGTAGCCGCTAGGTAGGGGTAGTGTACAGGGTCATGGGAGTGGTCCCTAGGGTTCTAGAGGTAGGATAAATAGTTGAATAGGCATCCTATCCAGTAGTCAACAAGGTTATTTATTTGTTGTACCAGGTAGATCAAAAACTGAGGCTTTGGATGTTGCGATCACAGGTATGATTTTTGTATGCCATCAACCAACTTCTGCTTTATTTGATCTAGGTTCCATATTTTCATATGTTTTCCCTTATTTTGCAAGGTGACTGGGTTTATGTTTAGAGTCCTTACTTGTGCCCTTACGTATAGCTACCCCCGTGGGTGATTTTTTAGTAGTGGATCGAGTATATAAATCTTGTTTGGTGATTATTTCGGAGTTTGATATTAAGATTGATCTCATTATCCAAGATATGGTAGATTTTGATATGATTCTACTTGGATTATTTTTATAAGATCGTTACCTTAGACTTGCTTGGCATACCCCCAGTTGTATAGCAGGGTTCTATTAGTCATGCATCGATGGGGATTATTTCTTATATTTGGTCTAAGAGACTGATATTAAGGTGTTGTGAGTTATTTCTTTCCTATATTTGGGATGTTAGTGTTGAGAGTCCATTACTTTACTCTATCTATATTGTTTGCGAGTTTCCTGATGTGTTTTTGACCGACCTACTTGGCCTTTCTCTTGAGCGTGATATAGAGTTTATTATTGACATTGAGCCAGGCACCGAACCTATTTTTATGGATCTTTATCATATGGCTCCTGTTGAGCTAAAGGAGCTTAATAGTTAGCTTTCAGATCTTTTGGGTAAGGGTTTTATCAGAAGTGTCACCATGGGGTGCTTTAGTGCTGTTTGTGAAGAACAAAGATGGCTCTATGCATATGTGCATTAACTACAGGCAGTTGAACTGTGAAGAATAAGTATCCTATGCCTCGTATCGATGACTTATTTGACCAGCTTTAGGGTGCAGCAATATTTTTTTAAGATAGATTTGAGGCCTGGTTACCATTAGTTGAGAGTTAGGTTTTGCACTTTCCTAAGATAGCCTTTAGGACTCGTTACAGTCATTATAAGTTCCCGATGATGTCTTTTGGGATAAACAATGCCCCAACAACCTTTATGGATTTGATGAACCACATTTTCATACCGTATTTGGACTCTTTCATGATAGTATTTATTGATGATATTCTGGTTATTCGAGAACTAGGGAGGAGCATGAGCAATATTTAAGGACAGTGCTCCACACTTTAAGAGATCATTGGATTTATGCCTAGTTCTCAAAGTATGAGTTCTGGATTGAGTCGATAGCTTTCTTGAGGCACGTAGTGTCCAAGAAAGGTATTATGGTGGACCTAGAAAAGATTGAGGCTATTTGTAGTTAAGCTAGGCCTACGTCACCTACTGAGGTTCGCAGTTTTATTGGGTTGGTAGGTTACTATAGGTAGTCTATTGAGGGTTTTTATTCTATTGCATCCCCTATGAATAGGTTAACTAGGAAAGAGGTTCCATTTCTGTGGTTTGTGAGTTGTGAGGTGAGCTTCTTGAAGCTCGAGGATTTTCTTACTTCAACTCCTATTCTGACTCTTCTAGTTAAGGGCAAGGGTATTACTATCTACTGATATGCATCTATTATTGGTATGACATATGTCCTGATAAAGTGAGGTTATGTTATTGCATATGCATTAAGGCATCGTAAGGTGCATGAGCACAACTATCCCACTTATAACTTGGAGTTGTCAGTGCAATTATTTATGCTTAGGATTTAAAGGCATGATTTGTATGGAGTTTGTTGTGAGATCTTTGCCGACCACCATAGTCTTTAGTATATTATGACCCAGAAAGAGATTAATTCAAGGTAGCATAGATGGATTAAGTAGTTGAAAGACTATGATATCTCTATTCTCTTCCATCTTGGCAAGTTGAATATGGTAGTGGACGCCTTGAGCCAAAAGTAAGTGAGTATGGGTAGCTAAGACAGTTTCTCAGCAACCGTTGGCTTTAGATACCCAGTCCTTAGCTAACTTAATTTTTCTAGATGTTTGACCCTTGGAGGATCATTGCTAGTGTTGAGGTCAGATCTACCTTGTTAGAGTAGATTCAGGGTCATCTATTTGAGGATATCAGGCTTCGTTGAATTCGAGGGCAAGTGTTGAGAAGTGAGTCTAGGCGGGCTACCTTAGATTTTTAAGGTGTCCTAAGGTTTGATGGTCTTATTTATGTTCCAAGGGTAGGAGATTTGATTATGTTGATTCTTCGTAAGGCTCATATCTAAAAATACTCTATTCCAATAGCTATGATGTATAGGGATTTAAGGTAGCATTAATAGTGGAGTGGTATGTAGAGAGATATAACAGGGTTTGTGGCTAGATGCCTTTGTTGTCAGTAGGTAAAGGTGAAGCATCAAAGACCTAGTGGATTGCTTCAGCAGCTAGGGTTGTTCAAAATCGAACCATATCCAATAAGCCATGCGCAAAATTGACTATAATACCCCAAAGTTTCCTAACTAATTTTGTCTCAAGAATGTCAAGTACTAGCTTCTAAATTGAATGATGTTTATTCCAAGGGGAATTTTCAATATTTTCACTTTTTGACATGTGGGAAATTCAATAAACTTTCCATCGATGTAAAATTTGGCTAAAGCAAATGACCGGGTAAGAAGTTATGACTATTTCAAGTTCCCATCGTAAAACAGTACCATATTAGTCAGTGGCGCGCCACACCACAGGAGAAAATGGCAATTGTCAAATTCCAGTAGGGGTCCGTGATAGTGGCGCGTCGCGCCAAACTTCCATGTCTCAAATGAAATGGCAACACGATGGCTCCACTTCACGCTATCCCTCAATTTCCTAGTTGTCAAATTCCAGTGGCACGACGCGATAGCGCCACGTCGTGCCAGGGGCCCAATTTGGGAACATTTCAATGAAATTAAAAGACGCATCCAGGGTTAAAAGGGTCAATTTTCCACCCCTATTTAAGCCCTTTAACACGAGAGTCAGTTATTTGGAACCCAAAATATACTATTTTCTCTCAATTTTCTCTCAAGAACAAGGTAGGGTTTAAATTGGGGATTCAATTTAAAGAAAGTCTCTCTATCAATCTTCGCTAAATCAAGAACTAAGGTATGTGTTGTGTTGATTTATGGATTTCTTATATCCATAAAGCTCAAGAACCCTATTTTAAATTATGAATCATGATATTTATGTTGTGGGTTGGTTGTAACCATGTTTATCTTGTTATGGGTTCCCAAGTTGGAATATGTATTTTTTTTCATGAAACTACATTAGCAAGTGAGCGAAATTCATAAATTGAATTATTTATAATCTTTCAATTTGATATTAGGCCTATGCCATAAGGGTGCATGCAAGGTGTTTCATAAAATGCCTAAGAGGATAAAAATTATGCACTATAGCTTAATTATGATAAAAAATGACTTCCATGTTATTCTTATGTATTGAAATTATTTGTTGGATTGCTCATGAGTTAGCCATATAAAATTATGCTATGTATACATGCTATCTTATTCACGTACCAAACTATGATAATCAAATGCCCATGAAATATCTTCAATTATTGTATTATGGATTGTTGATGTTAGTCATGTATTCAAAAATATCATGCCTTCAATTTCCTTCTATCGAGTCCTGGGGGTACTTGTACCCAAAAAAGATAGTTGTGTGCCTCGAGTCCATGTCATGTTTTCATGATATCTTCAGTCAAGCCATGACCCATAGAACTCAGTTAGTTATGTGACTCAGGAAAACTCAGTAATACAGTAATCTCAGTAATATTCTATCAGTGAACAAAACTCAGTTAATTCAGTCCAGTTCAGTTCAGTAATCCATGATCAGTGTCTATTTTAGATGGGAGTAGGAATTAGCACCGAGTGAACCTAAGGATGGGAACTCACCTGGTATATGAGGGTGTGATTCTTAGAAGAAATCCTTGCATTCCAGAACTATGTAGCCAACATAGGTTGAGACATCATAGCCTGTTATATGAGGGTAGATGAGGTGGCTTGACCTATTATATGAGGGTTACCACCATTCTCACTAGAGTTACCTATTATATGAGGGTTACTCACAGATTCTCATTACTAATGGCGCGGTATTGACACCCTTCCAATTGGGGTTATAGATTAAACCCCAACTCAGCCATAATGGCGTATTAGGGTCATGTCAGTTAGATATCTACTTCCCACAGTTTCAGTTACAGAATCAGAACTGTCAGATATAGTCAATAAGTCTCAGTATTAGAACTCAGATAGTTCTACAGAATTCAGGACTGTCAAATACAGTCAACTTAGAATAATACGGAACTCATCTAATTCTATTAGATTTAGGACTGTCAGATATAGTCACTCATGTTATCAGTTATATAATCCATCAGAACTCAGTTATAAGTCATGTTAGTTATTAGTAAATTCATGTTATCATGATCTCAAATATAGTTACTATGTATTCATGCATGCATTCTCATGTTCATATTAGTCAGTCAGCTAGTATTGTTCACGTATATGAACCCCATGCATTAAGCCTACCTCACATGCATACCAGTTCATTCAAAGTACTGGCGCATTTGAATTATGGTGTCTTGTACCATAGGTTCAGAAGCACGAGTTCTAAAGCATCAGTAGCATTCCAGTCTCAACAGTCAAAATTAGAAGTGAGTCCTCATCTCTCGAGGACATGATCATTTATTTATTATCTCATTAAGTAATTTATTAGTTGGAGTTAGTTGGGGACATGTCCCATCAACTCTTTATTCAGACAGTTTAGTCAGTTAGAGGCTTTCCAGACTATCATGTTCAGACTATTATGTTATTTCAGTTTTGTTTTGGGTATTTCATACCCCATTCAAATGTTATATCTTTATCAGTTATGTTACAGTCTTGAACCTTAGGGACTTTCATTTCATGTTTCCATAATCATATAGTATATTATGTAGTATACAGGTACAGATATCAGTCATGGGTTAGCTTGTGGTCCTTTGGGGTCATGATCACCATGTAGCATCTTAGGTACCAGATTCGGGGTGTTACAAACTTGGTATCAGAGCCTAAGGTTCATTAGAGTCCTAGGAAGTCTGAAAGCCACATCTAGTAGAGTCTTGTGCAAGGGTGTGTTGCGCGTCATATTTACGTACAGGAGGCTATAAGATTTTTTAGGAACAGTTTCCCTTCTTTCAGTATCCATGTCATACCAGTGAGTATAATCTCAAGTTAATCCTCAGTCTAATCTGTTTCTCTCTTTCTTCTATAGAATATACCTCTTGAAAGAAAAAATGGGAATCAGTCAGCCCCTCATCTCAAAGAACCTTTGGGTAAACATATTTCTCATGCAGAGTTTAGAGCTACATTGACTACTCTTTCTTAGTCAGTTACTACTCAGAATGAATGACCAGCTGTTGTTCCGGCCAACCCAGTGGCCAATTCAGCTGCAGCCAGGATTTGGGACTTCACCTAAATGAATCCTTCATCCTTTCTCGGGTCTAAGTTAGATGAGGACCCTCAGGAATTCATCTATTAGGTTTAGAAGGTTACTGATGTTATGGGGGTGTAAGCTATTGAAAGTGCTGAGCTAGCTGCATATTAGTTGTAGGATATTGCTCACACCTGGTACAAGTAGTAGAAGTCATAGAGGTCGGTTGATGCAGGACCTATAGAGTGGGAGGAGTTTGTCACCGCATTTTTAGAGAGGTTCTTTCCCCTAGAGTTGAGAGAGGCTAAGGAATTAGAATTAATCAAACTCAGATAGGGCGACATGATGGTGAAAGAGTATTCTCTTAAGTTTACTTAATTGGCCAGATATGCCCTTCATGTAGTTGCAGACAACAAGGCCAAGATGAGTAAGTATGTTTCTGGGGTGAATAATAGCGTGGTCAACGAGTGTAGGTCTACAATGTTGAATAGTGACATGACTTTAGCAAAGCTTATGACTCATGCTTAACAGATAAAAGATCAAAAGATTAAGATGAGGGAGAAGCAAAATAAAAGAGCAAGGACAGGTAGTTTCAACTTTGCTCAACCCAAATTAGAAAGAGGAAACCATTCTCAGATTCATTCTAAGTCATCAGTTCTAGCTACTTCTTCAGCTAGTGCTCCAGCTCCTAAGTTCAGGGAGGGTAATAAAGGCAGAGTGCCGGGCTCTAAGTCTCAGGGCAATATTAGAAGTGCTTATACCTATCTTTTTGCCAGACTTGCAGAAAGCACCATCAGGGTATTTGTAGAGCTGGCAGTGGTATTTGTTTTGGATGTGGCAAGCCAGGCTACAGAGTCAGAGACTATCCCGAGCCAGGTCCTCAGGGTCAGCAGAACCATTTCTCAACTCAGTCCGGTCACTCAAATCAGCAGAGTGCCACTTCCAATGCTACTAGTGGGCAACACCCAAACAAACTCTATGCTCTCCATTCCTGGCAAGATCAAGAAAATTCTCCTGATGTGGTTACTAGTACGTTATAGATCTTTTATATGCATATTTATGATTTTCTAGATCCACGAGCTTCTTTGTCTTTTGTCACTCACTATATAGTAGTTGATTTTGAAATGAGTCCCAAAATTTCAGTAGAGCCCTTTTCAGTCTCTACCCAGTGGGTAAAACCATCATAGCCCGGTGGGTATATAGAAACTGCTCGATTATGATATTTCAGAAAGTCACTTCAGCAGACTTAGTCGAATTAGAGATGACTGATTTTGATGTCATTCTCGGCATGGATAGGCTTCATTCCTGCTATACCACAATCAACTATAGAAACAAAATAGTCCAGTTTTAGTTGTCGAAAGAACTCGTCTTAGAGTGGAGGGGTAGGACTTCAGCTTTCAAAGATCAGCTTATTTCCTACCTTCGAGCACAAAAAATGATATCTAAAGAATGTGTCTATCGTCTTGTTTGAGTTAAGGACACTAGTTTCAAAAATCTAGTCTTGAATCGCTCCCAGTCGTGAGTGGATATTTAGATATCTTTCCCGAAAATTTTCCATGGATTTCTTCCAAAAAGGAAATAGACTTCGGCATTGACTTTCTTCCAGATACTCAGCCTATATCTATTTTTCCATACAAAATGGCACCAACAAACTCAGAGAACTAAAAGAAAAGTTGTAGGATCTCTTAAATAAGGGATTCATCAGATCCAATATGTCCCCGTGGGGTGCACCAGTCTTATTCATATGAAAGAAAGACGGTTCTCTCAGAATATGCATAGAATACAATTAATTCAATAAAGTTATAGTCAAGAACAAATATCTACTTCCCAGAATCGATGACTTATTTGACCAACTTCAGGGTGCCAGTTATTTCTCCAAGATAGACCTCAGATCTGGCTATCATCAGCTCAGAGTCAGAGAATGTGACATTCTGAAAATAGCCTTTCATACTCGGTATGGTCACTTCGAATTCCTAGTCATGTCCTATGGTCTTACCAATGCCCCAGCAACTTTCATGGACTTGATGAACCATGTGGTCAAGCAGTACTTGGACATGTTTATCATAGTCTTTATAGATAATATTCTGGATTATTCCCGTAGCGAGCGTGATCATGCAGACCATCTCAGAATTGTACTTTAGACTCTCAAAAATCATTAGCTTTTCACCAAATTTAGTAAGTTTGAATTTGGCTAAGGTCAGTAGCATTCCTTGTCCATATTGTTTCAAGTGATGGCATTAGAGTAAATCCTTAAAAGACCGAAGCAATAAGAAACTGGCCCAGACCTATCTCTCCATCAAATATCAGGAGTTTCTTGGGTTTGGCTGTCTATTTCAGGTGGTTTTTTGAGGGATTTTCTTCTATTGCATCCCCTATGTCTAGATTAACTCAAAAAAAAGTCAAGTTTCAGTGGTTAGATCCTTGCGAGAAGAGTTTTCAGGAGTTGAAGACTTGACTCACCTTAGCTCTAGTCCTAGCTCTTTCAGATGGTTCAGATGGTTTAGTAGTATATTATGATGCATCCAGAGTAGGTTTGGGTTGTGTCCTCATGCAACATGGTAAGGTCATAGCCTACGCCTCCAGACAGCTTAAACCCCATGAAAAGAATTATCCTACTCATTATCTTGAGTTAGCAGTCATAGTATTTGCCTTAAAGATTTGGAGGCATTATCTATATGGAGTTCATGTATATGTGTGCATAGATCATAAGAGCCTTCAATATGTATTTTCTCAGAAAGATGTCAATCTTCGTCAGAGAAGATGGTTAGAGCTTTTAAAAGATTATGACATGAGTGTCCTTTATCATCCAGGAAAAGCCAATGTAGTGGCCGATGCTTTCAGTAGACTGTCTATGGGTAGTGTTGCTCATGTTGAGGACAGTAAGAAGAAGTTAGCTTAAGAAGTCTATCAGCTTGCCAGACTAGGCGTTCACTTAGTCGATACAGAGAAAGGTGATATATGGGTTCATAGTAGTTCAGAATCATCTCTAGTTTCTAAGGTGAAAGAAAATCAAGATAGAGATCCCAGTTTAGTCAAATTGAAAGAGTCAGTTAAGGATAAAAAAATGGAGGTTTTCTCCCAAGGGGGGATGGTGTTCTGCATTATCAGGGTCATCTGTGTGTTCAAACTGTAGATGACTTAAGGTAGTGAATTCTTGTAGAAGAGCATGGTGCATGCTACTCTATTCATCCATGGGCCACAAAGATGTACCACGACTTGCAGGAGGCCTATTGGTGGAGTGGGATGAAGAGGGATATTGCAGAGTTTGTGGCTAAGTGCTCTACATATCAGCAGGTTAAGATAGAGCATCAGAAGCCTAGTGAACCTATGCAAAAGTTCATTATACCTACTTGGAAATAGGAAAAAGTGAACATAGACTTCGTGATGGGTTTGCCTCGAACTTTTCATCAGCATGATTCAGTCTGGGTCGTTGTAGACAAGATAACTAAGTCAGCTCATTTTCTCCCAGTTTATACCTTTTATTCAGCTGAGGATTACACCAAACTCTACATCAGTGAGTTTTTCAAATTGTACGATGTTCCATTATCTATTATCTCAGATAGAGGTACCTAGTTCACCTCTTATTTCTAGAAAGCATTTCAAAAGGGTCTTGGTACCAAATTTATCTCAGTACACCCTTTCATCCTCAGATAGATGGTCAAGTAGAAAGGACTATTTAGACCCTAGAAGATATGATAAGGATGTGGGCAATTGATTTCAAGGGTCACTTGCCTTTGATTAAGTTTGCATAAAACAAAGCCTATCATTCCAGTATTCGGATGGCTCTATTCGAAGCTCTATATAGTAGGAGGTGCAGATCTCCAATTGATTGGTTCAAAGTTAGTGAGGCCTCAGTTATAGGGCCTGACTTAGTATTCAATGACTTAGAGAAAGTTCAGTTGATCAGAGAAAGACTTTGGGCTGCTCAGAACCGACAAAAGTCTTATGTAGATGTGCGTAGAAAGGATCTCGAGTTTGAGGCTGGTGATTATGTCTATCTAAAGATCTCTCCCATAAAGGGAGTGAAGAGGTTTGGAAAGAAGGGAAAGCTCAGTCTCTAATATTTAGGTCCCTTTAAAATTCTCAGTCGCTTCGGCAAGGTAGCTTATGAGCTTGAATTGCCTTCTGATCTAGCCTCAGTTTATCCAGTCTTCTATGTCTCTTTGCTCAAGAAGTGTATAGGTGACGCAGAAGTTTTGGTCCCTATTCAGAGCATCGATGTTCAGAACAACCTCTCTTATGAGGAGATTCCAGTCGAAATTCTAGACTACCAGACTCATAGACTGAGGAACAAAGAAGTCCATCTAGTCAAAGTTCTTTGGCGGAATCAGTCCATTGAGGGAGCTACTTGGAAAATAGAAACATACATGCGTACCAAGTACCCTCACCTATTCTTTGCTAACTCAGATCAAGGTTAAGGTAACATTCCTCCTTAAGCTTTTCAATTTTCATGTCTAGATTTCAGTTACGACTTGGTATCAAACTTAAGTTTAGGATTCCATTTTTTTAAACTTGGTACTAAGTTTCATTGCATATCCAATTATATGTTCATGCATCAGATTAGTCATGTGTTCATGCATCAGACAAGCATTCTCCTAGTGAGAAGACTCAGTTATTAGAAATCTCAGTCTTGTAATCAGTTTTATCATGTATTTACGTATCAAATATGTGTGATCAACTTATCAGTACTCTCAATCATGCATTCATGTATCAGCTCAGTCATGAAATCATGCATCAGATATGCATGCTCTGTATGAATCTCAGAAATGTCAGTTATGTAGTCATGTTTCAGTGTTCATGTTTAGTATTTACTTCAGTTTATCATTTCTCCCCTCTCAGTCAGTCTGATTTGAGGACGAATATTCTCAGGGGGGGAGATATTATAATACCCCAAAGTTTCCTAACTAATTTTATCTCAAGAATGTCAAGTATTAGCTTCTAAATTAAATAAGGTTTATTCCATGGGAAATTTTTAAGATTTTTACTTTTTGTCATGTGGAAAATTCAATAAGCTTTCCATCAATATAAAATTTACCTAAATCCGATGACCAGGTAGGAAGTTATGACAATTTCAAGTTCCCGTTGTAAAACAGCGCCATATTAGTCAGTGGCGCACCGCGCCACAGAAGAAAATGGCAACTATCAAATTCCAGTTTGGGTCCATGATAGTGGCACATCATGCCAAACTTTCAGGTCACAAATGAAATGACAACGCGATGGCTCCGCATCGCGCCATCCCTCAATTTCTCAGTTGTCAAATTCCAGTGACACGGCGCGATAGCCCTGCGTCGCGCTAGGGTTCCAATTTGGAAAAATTTCATTGAAATTAAAATACGCATCTGGGGTTAAAAGGGTCAATTTCCCAGCCCTATTTAAGCTCTTTAACAAGAGATTCAGCTATTTGTAACCCAAAATATACTAGTTTCTCTCAATTTTCTCTCAAGAACAAGCTAGTGTTTCAATTGGGGAATCAATTTCAAGAAAGTCTCTCCGTCAATCTTCACTAAATCAAGAACTAAGGTATGTGTTGTGTTGATTTATGGATTCCTTTCATCCATAAAGCTCAAGAACCCTATTTTAAATTATGAATCATGATATTGATGTTGTGGGTTGGTTGTAACCATGTTTATCTTGTTATATGATTCCCAAGTTAGAATATTTATGTGTTTTTTAGGAAACAACATTATGAAGTGAGTGAAATTCATAAATTGAATTATTTATAATGTGTCAATTTGATGATTAGGCCTATGCCCTAAGGGTGCATGCAAGGTGTTTGATTAAATGCCTAGGAGGTTAGAAATTATACACTATAGCTTAATTGTGATCCATAATGACTTCTATGCTATTCTTATGTATTGAAATTGTTTGTCGGATTGCTCATGAGTTAGCCATATGAAATTATGCTATGTATACATGCTATCTTATTCACGTACCAAGCTATGATAATCAAATCCCATGAAATATCTTCAATTATTGTATTATGGATTGTTGATGTTAGTCATGTATTCAAGAATGTCATGCCTTGTTAGTATTCTTCCATCGAGTCCTGGGGGTACTTGTACCTAATAAATATAGTTGTGTGCCTAGAGTCCAAGTCATGTTTTCACGATATCCTCAGTCAAGCCATGATCATAGAACTCAGTCAGTTTTGTGACTTAGGAACGCTCAGTAATACAGTAATCTCATTACTATTTTGTCAGTCAATGGAACTTAGTTAATTCAGTCCAGTTCAGATTAGTAATCTTTGATCAGTGTCTATTCAGATGAGAGTAAAAATTAGCACTGAGTAAACCCAAGGATGGGAACTCACCTGTTATATGATGGTGCAATTCTTAGAAGCAATGCTTGCGTTTCAGAACTATGTAGCCAGCATAGGTTGAGACACCATAGCCTGTTATATGAGGGTCGATGAGGTGGCTTAAGCTGTTATATGAGGGTTCCCACCGTTCTCACTAGAGTTACCTGTTATATAAGGGTTACTACAGATTGTCCTTACTAGTGGTGCGGTATTGACACCCTTCTAATTGGGGTTACAGATTGGACCCTAACTCAGCCATAATGGCGTATTAGGGGCATGTCGGTTAGATAACTACTTCCCACAGTTTCAGTTACAGAATCAGGACTCTCAGATACAGTCAACCAGTCTCAGTATTAGAACTCAGATAGTTCTACAGAATTCAGGACTGTCAGATACAGTCAACTCAAAGTAGTACAGAACTCAGCTAGTTCCATCAGATTCTGGACTGTCAGCTATAGTCACTCATGTTATCAGTTATATCAGCCATCAAAACTTAGTTATTAGTTATGTTATTTATCAGTAAATTCATGTTATCACGATCTCAAATATAGTTACTATGTATTCAAGCATGTATTCTCATGTTCATAGTAGTCAGTTAGCTAGTATTATTCATGCATATGAACCTCATGCATTACTCCTAGCTCATATGCATACTAGTACATTCAAAGTACTGACACATTTGCGCTATAGTGTCTTATACCATTGGGTCAGAAGCACGAGCTCCAGAGCATTAGTAGCATTCCAGTCTCAGCAGTCAGAGTTAGAAGTGAGTCCTCATCTCTCGAAAATATGATCATTTATTTATTGTCTCATTAAGTAATTTATTAGTTGAGTTAGTTGGGGACATGTCCCATCAACTCCTTATTCAGACAGTTCATTCAGTTAGAGGCTTTCCAGACTATTATGCTCAGACTATTATGTTATTTCAGTTTTATTTTGGGTATTTCATACCCCATTTAAATGTTATATCTTTATCAGTTATGTTACAGTCTTGAACCTTGTGGCCTTTCAATTCATGTTTCTATAATCGTACAGTATATTATGCAGTATACAAGTACAGATATCAGTCATGGGTTAGCTTGTGGTCCTTCGAGGTCATGAGCATCGTGTAGCATTCTGGGTACCAGATTTGACGTGTTACATTGACTTATTAGCTTTTTGTTGTTGTCTTATTGGATAAACGATTGGTGAATGGATTAAATTTTTTTAATTAATGGCTTATTGGTGTGGGGGTGGATTACTTAATTTCTTACTAGATAAACCGTTAACCCATTAAGAATTACCATATATATTTATACTTTTCCACCTAGATATATAAAAACTAAAATACATATTATATTATTATAAAATATAAACTATAAACCTAATTTATCTAAATTCTTATGGAATAACCTAAAGCCTATTCCAAATTAACCCATATAAAAATTAATGAATAAAGTTATTACTTATTAGGAGTATAGTAATATACCGTATATTATTTGCAAAGCAAACGTTCTGGACTTCTGGTTGACTGTTTGCTTCAGTGTTTCTTTGGTTCTTCTACTGGTAATCTCGTATGCACATCGTCATCTCTATATCTTTTCTTTATTAATTCAGTCCTTGCTTTTTTATCTGCTTAATTTTCTTTTTTATGTTTATTTAACTGTCTTTTTTTTCTAGTGAGTTGTGGACTTGTTGTTTACTTTCATATTTTCTCTTTTATTTTGCTTTAATTTTTTATTTTGATGTCAATGGTGATGTGCATGTACTTGGGTATGTAAGTATAGTCTACTGCATGTATTTTGTTAGCCAAATTTTGTATGGGTCACTAATCGCTATTGCATTATGTGTTAATTTTCATGTTCTTTGTTCCAATACTGATAATTCTTGAATTGTTTTTTCTTATCACAGCAACTCAAAATCAACTCATAGCATGGCTAAACATATATAAGCTAATAAGGTGATGGGTGAAAGTGAGGATTCCAATCGAGCAAGTCAATCTGAAACAACTGAAACTTAAAAGGCTATTGCTAAAAATAGGGGAAAAAAGTCAGAAACGTGGAATCATTTAACAAAAATTGCTAGTCCTGAAGGTAAAAAATCAAAATGTGTCCATTGTCCCCATAAGTATTCTTTTACGTCAAAAGATGGTACGTCCACTCTTCTTGGTCATCTATCGATGTATCCTACGCGTACTCCTACTAATGTTGATAAAAAAATAATCAAATTTAGATTTTAAAGCTATTCCAGGGGGTAGTCAAGGTGATGTAGTTGTTGTGCCTTGGAAATTTGACCAAGAACAGTGTAGGAAGGCTTTATGTCGTATGGTGATAATTGATGAGCTTCCTTTTAACTTTGTTGAAATAAAAGGTTTTTGGGCATTTATGAAAGTAACAAAACCTCATTTTTGGATCCCTTCCCATAGTACTGTCACTAGGGGTTGTTTTAATCTTTATAATAAAGAAAAGAAAAGTTTAAAAGGTATTTCATGGAAATAAAATAGAGAATCTGTATAACCACTGACACCTGGACTTCCATACATGGAATCAATTACATATGTATAACTTCCCATTGAATTGACAATGAATTGAATATGCATAAGAAAAGCTCAATTTTTGTCC
Organism: Capsicum annuum; assembly: GCF_002878395.1. NCBI lineage: Eukaryota > Viridiplantae > Streptophyta > Magnoliopsida > Solanales > Solanaceae > Capsicum > Capsicum annuum. The sequence goes on from NC_061114.1 coordinate 22,620,139, forward strand.
TATTATTAGCCATAAAGGTGAAGATATGGCAAATGGTATTGGTAGGTTCTTATGTGAGTGGGGAATAAATAAAATATACACTGTCACTGTAGATAATGCGAGCTCAAAATGATGTAATGGTAAAAAAAACTATCTAAGCATTTGACAAAGATGGGAACTAATCTGATGAATGGTGATCGCCTTCATATGAGGTGTATGGCGCACATTATGAATCTTATTATCTAGGATGGCTTAAAAGAAAGTTCTCTGTCTATTGAACATGTTAGACATGTAGTGAGGTATGTTAGGCAATCTCCTGCGAGGTTGAAAAGGTTTCAAGAAAGTTGTGATGATGAACAACTCAGTTGCAAGAAATCTTTATGCTTAGATGTTCCAACTAGGTGGAACTCCACCTACCTAATATTGAGTAGAGCGGTTGAAATTTAGAATACATTTACAAATTATGCTTCTCATGAAATTGGATTGAGACATTATCTTGAGAATTCTTATATTGAAGTTGGAGTTACTGCTAGTGAACTTTTGAGTAGTGATTGGGTGCACGTGAGAAGGATTATAAAATTTCTTGAAATCTTTTATCTTCTCACTTTGTAAATATTTGGATCACTTTATGTTACATCTAATATTCATTTTCTTGAAATTTGTCCTATTGCTATTTATTTGAATTAATTGATTGCAAGTGAAGATACTGATTTGAGTAATATGGCGAGGAAGATGAAAGAAAAAATTGATAAGTACTGGGTTGATCCAATAAAAATGAATAAGATAATTTTTATTTCATGTGTTCTAGATCCTCGTTATAAGCTTGATTTAGTTGCTATGCACTTGTAAAGATATTTAGGGAAAATCAAGGTTTATATTTAAAAGCAGCAGTAAAGGAATACATGATTTTATTATTTAATGAATATATAAAATCTAGTTTGAAAGGGCTTGGGTTTGTTTTATCTTCACCTTGCTCTTTACTGAAGACATTTACTTTAGTGATTTCTGGTAGTCAACTAAGTACCCAAGGTACAGGACCCTTAGATTCACTCATGCAAGATCTAAAACAATATAAAGTTGTGAATGGAGGTATAGATGCTAGAACAGAGTTAGATAAATTTTTTGAAGAAGAAACTGAAGATGATACTAAAGATTTTAACATCCTGCTCTAGTGGAAAATGAACGCAGCAAGATTTCCTGTTCTTGCTAAGATGGCTTGTGATGTATTAACTATTCCAATTTCAAGTGTTGCATCTAAATTTGCATTTAGAATAGGAGGACGTCTTCTTGATTCATTTAGGAGTTCATTGACTCCTAAATTGGTGCAACTTCTAGTGTGTCTTCAAGATTGGCTTTGAAGTGAGTAATTAAAACAACCTATTAGTGTTGAGGAAATCTTGATAATCTCGAGCACATTGAAAAAGGTAATAGTATTATCTTTACGTGTGTTGTTTTTATAAATGATTTTTATGTATTAGTTTACTCATTATATTATTCCTATCTTCAGATTTAGCTAGTACAGGAAAAGACCCTACTGTATTTGACGTGTATTACAACTATTCAAGCCTACAAGACGACTTTTCTTTTACAAGGTTAGAATAAAAAGAAGAAGATAAAAGTCATCATGTTATGCTTCTTTTCACTGTTCATATTCTTCTTAGATATTAATTATGTTTTAGAATTGATTCTTGAAGTGGAGTTGTTATGTTTTTAATTAAAATGAGTATTATATATTTATATTATCATGCCTGTGGTGAGCTGAAGAGTTGTTCATCTTACTTGTTCTTTGAGGTATCTTGTTTTATTTATATTTTCCAGTTTGCTTTTGACAATATCATTGAATATTGTAAGTATTACATATCACACTGTGTGTTGATGATGATGCATTGGTAAAATCTACTTATAGTTTAGCCAGTATTCATAAACTTCAGACCGTCATCGTTGTTTTTTCTCCTTCTAACCTCTTCTTGTACATATTTTAATTCTTTTTATGTGCATATATACCTATGAACAACAACAAATAAAGTACCATTATGTTGCAAATTCTCTTAGATAAAATTTAAGTATCTCTAGGCACTCAAAGCAAAGTCCTAAGGTTGATCTGGTTCACACACAATAGTTTCTTGTTTCCCAGTGTGTATTGTACCACATACCCATAATGATGGAACTAAAAAGCATTTTGAAATAAAAGTAAATGTCCTATATAAGTAGAAAAGAAGGGGAGGAATGATTAGGAGAAAGGAGTAAGAAGGGTGCCACTCCAAGTCTTAGCAGTTTTACTGAGATATTATTAGATAAAAACCTACATAACTTCACCAGTTTCATTAGACATTTACCTAGTCTATTGGGCAATCACGAACTCATGATATATTACCATAAGACAAAAAAAACAAAATACAAATATGGAGAACCATTAAAAGAAACATTACAGGCCCATCTACAGTGCACCTTTCTCACTCCCTTCTAATTCTGTATGGAAGAACATAAGAATCAAGACCACCAAGCCCTCTCTAATTTTGTTTTGATTTCTTAGAAAGTTTATTGCTTCTCCAACTTTGTCAATGCAGTCAGTGAATATCTCGGATGCTCCATCTTTATATGTTTATGTTCTAGTTCAATAAAAGAGATAGGGTTGCTACTATTATTTATTGTTCACTTAATAATCTTTATGGTGTAATTTCGTATTATGTATTATTTTGTGATGATAGAAGCTTCTCAAGTTGATGATTGAACTTAACTGATTTATAAAAATAAAGATCTAGTTCCAGTAGGAGAATCTTGGTGTTTGTTATTAGTGAGTAAGAGAAAGAGGGTCTTGGAAGTACACTTAATATTTCAATGTTAGAAATCTGCAGCCCATGATTTGTATCATTGTTGTTTATTATTTGAACTGATAGCTTTCCTTCACAGATCTCTGGAAGGATTTAGTTTTAGTTAAGTTGGTATGTTTACTGGTGGTCAAAACATTCTTAAAAACTTATTACAAAATATGTTTCACAAAGCCAATACATGTTAGGACACAAGAAATTATAAGTTTAATGATTCTATTAGTAAGTCTACATCTACATAAATTAACTTCTTTCTTTGTATTGAACCTGCTCAAGTAAATGAGAGTTGTCCACTCTTCAGCAATGAAGAAGTTTGCTGCTACTATCCTACCACTAGCCACTTCCATCTAGCTGTCTATTATAAGAGAGGTGCGCCATGTATTGATCATGATATGAATATGGTGAATTTCCTTGACGTTCAAAATTTTTTGTCAGGATGCACCATTCAACCAGTACCCATTCATCTTCTCCAAAAACATTCCCCAGTGTTGCTTTATATAACTTAACGGTGTCTGTAAGAAGCTCTATTCCAGCCAGATAAGAAGCATAAAACTGGTCATGTCTTGAGTACTCGACTCTAGTCATGTCGTTAGTGTACACATATGTGATGGCTGTAACAAAGCAATAGAATCCAGTATAGGACACAATTCTTTGGAACTTTTGGATCTTCAAAATCTCTTCCATCCTTCATACAACGGTCACATTCTCTATTAAGCCGCTGAGTACAGAAATTTTGATTTTTACGTGAGGACTCGCAGCAGCCTTGTGGTCCAATATATGCTAGGAGTGTTTTGGTCCTGTTAGATAATATATTGGTACTTCTAATGCTAGGGAACCTAAATCTTCAAATATTGGATTGAGATAGGGTTAAATAAAGCATGAATATGAGAATTCATACAGTCGAATCTAACTAGATTAAGATTGAGGTGTAGTTATTGTTATTGTATTCTCAGGAGATTCCAAGCGGGGTGTTTTCTTTGGATTTTACTTTTCCCTCTCTTTTTTATGTAGGTAAATATATAAATATGATAACAGAAGATCTTTGCAATCAAATAGAACCTAAGGTAACTATGAGTTTTTGTTGTTGTCATCGTTGTTGTGTACGTTTGCATCTTGTTAAAGATTTATATGCCAGCAACATGTAGGGAGCTTCAGTTTTTTACTATTGAATTGAGATGGGTTTAAATAGAGCAACGTGTATTTGTACTCACTGATCGTTCTTCTTGAGCTATATTTTACTTGAAAATGTTTATTAATATTTGGTTTTCATTATCAATGATAGAATTATGGGACTATCATCAATCAAAAGTGTGGAACAGAAGATTCCTGTGTAAAAATTAGTCTTATGGTTATTACATCTTTCAAAGTTGGGACTTGAGATTGTTCAATTCAAGGAAAAATAACATTTTGCTGAGTATATTGTGCAAAAGTTGTTGAGCAAAAGAATTGATTCTTTTCTAAGAGAACTGATTATTGATATGGTTTAGGTGGAGTGACATAACATAGTATTTTGTTTTGTTTTTTAGATAAAGATTGATATTCTTAATTTCTTAGTTGGATGGAATAATTTTTTATGAACCTATTCTAACTCTCCCAATATCATTCTCCATTTTTGCCTTTATGTGGCTACAACTTGTTACTTGGTTGTTCCTGTTGTGTTCTTAAAGGTAATGTTCATTGCAATAAATCCTTTCCCATCTACAACTACATGAGTGATTATATACATTTAGGTCCATGAGGAAAAACAATCAAAGTGTGTGCACTGTGCCTAACTAATGAATAAAAAATCAATGTATATGCCTAACTAATGAATAACTTTTCATTATTAGATAAGAGACTACAACAGATGAATGCAAAAACTATTTATTATGTCAATGTAGTACAAATTAAAAGGAAATTTTTATGTTTTTTTTCTGAATGAAAACTTGAAAAGAGTTGATTTTGAGACTTGAGAGACAAATGCTTATTTTTAGCACTAGTATTTCTATTGTTGTGAAAAGAAAAGAATGTTCTATTCTATTTTATTTTTTGATTTTGAGATGCATTCAAGTATGAATTGTGGATGTCTGATAAACCATCATATAATCGCCCGATAATTGTTTATCCATTACCAAACCAACCGATATCTTATCAGTTGGCTAGTGGATTTGTATATTTTAAAATCGATAACCATTAAGTCAAATCATTAAGTATAATGGTCCATTCGATCCGTCTGATAAGCAGCCCTATCAGTAGCTACCCATTCCCGAGTAAAAGTGGGAACGAGTTACTATAGATTTTGTAGGTGGATTGCCTTGTACTTCCCATGGTTTCGATAGCATTTGGGTCATCATGGGTTGATTTACCAAGTCAGTATATCTTATCCTCATTTGAGTTTCCTATAGTGCCGAGAGGTTATCTCGTGTTTACATTCAAGAATTGGTTCAATTACATGGGGTACCTATGTCGATTATTTTAGATCGAGGCTCTCAGTTAACTTCTAGCTTTTGGAGGACATTTTAGGAGGAGTTGGGTACCCATTTTGACCTTAGCATATCCTTTCATCCCCAGACTGATGGGTAGTTAGAGTAGACTATCTAGGTTTTGAAGGACATGCTTCGTGCTTGCACATTAGATTTTGGGAGTCAGTGGGACTATTTTCTCTTCTGGTAGAGTTTGCATATAATAACAACTTTCATTCGAGTATTTAAATGGCCCTATTTGAGGCATTGTATGGTAGGCAATGCTGATTTCCTATTGGTTGGTTTGATACTTCCAAGGCTAGGCCTCGTGGTACAAATTTTCTTCATGAGTCATTAGGACACTTTTGGGTAATTCAAGATAGGATTTACGTAGCTCAAAGTAGATAGAGGAGTTATGCAAACCACAAATGTCGTCCATTGATGTTCAGAGTTTGTGATAGGGTCTTCTTGTGATTATTACCCATGAAGGGCGTGATGAGGTTCTGCAAGAGGGTTAAGCTTAACCCCAGGTATATTGGACCCTTTGAGATCCTACAGACAGTATTGGAGGTAGCATATGTGTTAGTATTTCCTCCTACCTTTTCAGCCACTCACCCAGTGTTTTATGTGTCTATATTGCGATAGTATAATTTTAATGAGTCACACATGCTTTGGTGGGACTCATTTCAGTTGGATGAGACGTTCGCATTGTAGAGGAACCAGTGTCTATTTGGCCACAGATATCAGATGGTTTGGATCCATGGATATTTTAGTAATTAAGGTTCAGTGGCGTCACCTTCTAGTGGAAGAGGATACTTAGGAGACCGAGCGTGATATGTACGCCAAGTATCCCAACCTCTTTGAGCTTTCAGGTATTTTCTTATCCTTTACTTTTATAGTCAAAATATTGTAACAACTCCCACAGTCATTTTTCTTGTTTGCATACATTTTCAGTGTCTAGAGCTTTTCTATAACCGCCCAAGTTATTTATGACTTACTGAGACTCATAGTTTTGTTTTCGAGAAGTTCATTTGAGAATTTTAGTAATACCAAATATATTGTGGAATAAGGCAATCTGTTGTAAGACCTATTTTAGTTTCTCCCAATAGATGACTCATTTGTTGCCACATATAGGTTATCTGTTAGAAGAATTCAAACCAGTAGTGGGACCTATTTTGATTTTTCCAACAAATCATATATGAAACACCCTAGGCTTTGTCCCTTGGAAATTGCCTGAGCGTTGATCTCACTATTTTATTGATTACCTCATCATACGAATTATATGGTGTGGTTGCGGGTCAGGTGACCCTAGTTATGAGATATCTAGTGAATGATGGTTAAGGTTCTATTATGGGTACAACTTGGTGGTACGAGTCGTTAGGGGTGGTTATGAGCTATTAGGACGAACCTTAATTAAATCAGAAACTTAGTGACTTGACTTGGCTTTGAGTATGAATGACTCACTAAGAGCCATGAGAATTACTTACGAGTGAGTGGTAGGTTTGAGTCATATGTTATGTGTCTAACCTTGTGGGTTCTGTCTTGGATACAACCAGACCATATGAGTCATATGTCCAGCTCACAATTAGGGATCATGGAGTCATTTGGTGGACAGTGTATGGATGTCCAACTCACTTTCTTGGTGATGACTCAAGGGTACGAGTCGTATGATGTGGTAACGAGTTGACGAGTCAACTCGTAACTAAGGACGACTTTTTATAGCTTTAAGTTAGGATCACTTTAAATATTTCCCACCCAATATCCTTAAGACCCAATGTCCGTATTACAGTTTCTGGTCATTCATTCAATACTTTGCAAGATTAAACATCCTCTTTACTCTCTCAAAATCCTCTCAAGCGAAATTGGCCAGGGTTTTTCCAAAGTCTTCATCTAAGGGCTTAAGGATCAATTTCTATCTGCGAATATTTGTAATTCAGGCATGTGACACTTCCCTCATTGTTAGTTTACTAAAAGCATATGTTTAAAACATTATTCATAAACCATTAATGGTGGTTTTGAAACCAAGGTTGAGGGGTTTGAATGCATATCATTGAATATTGTTTTCTATGGTTTAAATTGTAATTATGCATGTTTTAATTAAGCGATCATGGTTGAACCCCAAAATTTGATGAATTTGGCTTTGGTAATGGCATGCCCTCAACTTGTTTGTGAAATTGTCAATGAGAATGATATTATCACAAGTTGAATTGTGTTTTTAAACTAAGACTTTGGCATAACCATGAAAATAATTAATGAAGGACTTTATAAAATCTTAGCTGGACAAAATTTAAATTGAATTGAAAACCTTGTGGGGTACACGGGAATCCCCCAAGTGATTTTTAACAATGGATTCGACGAGGTATATGGGAATCCCCAAAGTGTTGGCTAATGACATTGCTTGCAAGATATAGTCGGTATGATGATACTACTTTACAAGGCCTTAATAATTGACTCTGTAATTGGTAGTTTTGTTATGTGCTAAATGTTTTAATTGGGCAATAATAGGGGTTGTGATAGCTAGCCGTGAAGGTGTGACTCTAAAGGACGGACACTGGAAACTCATGTTTGCCGATAGAACGGTTGGTCTTGGTGACCTTAGGTTTTTGGTGTACACGGGAATCCCCCACTTCTATACTTGTACATATGTATCATAGAGGGCGAACGGTACACAGAAATCCCCAACCTCTATGATATCTCCTATTCGTGCGGATACATGCACTGGAGCCCATTCAGGGGGAAACTGAGACGACCCAAACCAGGGTCTTGTCGTAATGGGCATCCCAAGTCCAACCAGGACCGGGGACCACCCCTGTTACCCAACCCAACCACTAAATGCATACCCTGAGTCGGATGAATTCCAAACATATAGTAAGATAGCATTTTGTACAATTCCAGACTCTGGAATAGGTCCATAACCGTGACCAACCCAAGCAAGTCCAACCATCTAATGCCAACCAACAACCACAACCAAACCAAAATAATAACAAGGTTAATGTACATAACATAACATAATAGTATTGAGCAATCATAAATACAGTCAAATAGTATTAACTGTAATACCAATACCTATTCAAAGGATGACACCACTGCCGACACCTACCATACCAACCCATAGTTATCCCACAAAGCCTCTAACCGAAAGTAAAACAATATCCGATTGGGACATGCCACCAATCATAGACAAAACAATTGTCTATGAAATAACCAGAGTATGTAAAGACATCCATGATATGAAATGGAACCTTCCGAACTATGAAAGCTCACTACTTCAATCAAACAGCTTATCCCGAATATGATCACTGAGCAGATGGAGTAGAATGGCTGGTTCTTACATCGTATAGGGATACAGCCGCCCAAATATAGGTTAGCGGGTGAACTCTAGCAAGTACTCAGGATAAGGATAAAACAATTCTAACCTATAAAACCAAGTAAAAAACCATATGCATATACAACCATACATATATATAATCCATGTTGGGAAAGAGAACCGAGCTTAGCATTCATTTAAAACTATTAACATGGGTATATGTAGCTTAACCATCCTAAAACCAGCCACGAGCTATATGGGTTAAGTGTAACTCCCTGAACGAGCCCCGATTTGTGTAGCCGCACAAATCGGAGATACTATAGGAGTAGGGTATTCCCGAGTACCCTTCGCTCTTTATGATACATATGTATAGGTGTACTTAGGGGATTCGCGTAAACCCCGTAAGTACCATATATGGTTTCCATGACCAATCCTCACATCGGCAACATATTTTTCCAGTGTCCGTCCATTGGACTCACACCTTCATAGTTAGCTATCCTACCTTGCCCTTATTGCCCAATTAAAACCATTACCATGCAACCAAATAACCAATTTCATTTATTATTAACCAAGGCTATAAATAATGGTATCATCATACCGACTATATCTTGCAAGCAATGTCCTTAGCCATCCTTTTTAAGAAGAAGGGATTCCCATGTACCTATGCATTACATTACTAAGTTGACTTGGGGGAATCCCATGTACCCCACAAGTGATCATTATTATGTTTGCTTGGGGGATTCCTTTGTACCCCATAAAGCTTTCAATTATACCAACCATAACCACCAAGACCTTACCATTTAACCATTCCAAACCATTTAAATTATTTATATCGTTTAGGGTTCCATTACCAAGTTATACCATGCATAGTTCAATGGAAGTCCTAACAATTTAACAAAAATTATTCTCGTAGGCATTTTATCAAACATGTTAGGGGCATAGTATTTCCAAAGCTAAAACTATGTACCAATTAACCATTCCCATGCAACCAAATGATCAAACGCCCTTAATAATATGAAAACCATAAGTAAAAGACGTAGGACAACAATAACCAACCATTGTAACCAAAACCCCCAACATATAATTGAAAATCCAAACCATGCAATATTTATGCCGTGAAAACAATTCATAAAACATGCCATTAGTTGGAACTAACAATGAGGGAGGAGTACATGTCTTACATTACAAAGATGATGGAGATAAATGACCCTTGTAAGCCTCAAATTGATCCTATTGAGGAAACCCTAGTCTTTCTTTACCAAAGAGCCATGAGAGAATTTGAGAGTGTTTCAAGAGAGTTTGAGGTGATTCCAAATAGGTTAAATGATGTCCGAAGAGGTTTATAAGTCGTGGGGACTTAAGAGGTTAAGAGGGAAAATGTCCAGATTACCCCAACTTAAACTGTTTAAAATTCCCGCAGGATGGTATGACCACCCCATACCAATTTTACCCTAGAGTACGAGTGGTATCCATATCTCATACCCTAGGCCTCATCTTGGACCCCAACACTCTCCAACATATGACCATCCAAGCTAAACCGGACCCAACTATATGATTAGTACTATGAAATAATACCCAAGGCAAAATAGAATCGCCTAGACTAAATATAGGGCAACATACGATTGACACCTTACCATTCGTACCCCAATATACGACTTGTATGTTCCAACCGTACCTTGGATAGAAACTGACCAACCCAAATTGGTTACCATATGACTAAACCCAACCTTACCATACCCTATCATATAAGAAGTACCCAAGTCGTATGATGTCCATAAGCCAAAAACCAAGAAATTTTCTAAGGATCAAAACCCAGGGTATTTCAATCTTCCCCACTAGGATCATTTGTCCCCAAATAACGGACAAGGTAGTACAAGCATGATTTTCTATACACCCCAACACAACCATTCCGATCATTAACTAAGTTAGAAAACAAAGATGCAAGGAATCAACCTTTCCTTTAACCAAGTTAGAAAATAAGATGTGATTAAGAACACATACCTTAAACACAAATATCCGAAGCAAAAATCAAATGTGGATACTTGGACTTCATGTCCTCCTCCACTTCCCAAGTAGCTTCTTCTACCTTGTGGTTCCTCCATAAAACCATAACCGAAGTTACATCCTTGGTCCGCAACTGATGAACCTACTAATCCAAGATCTCTATTGAGATCTCTTCATAAGATAGAGAATTCACGATACCCAATCCTTCCAAAGGAACAATCAATGAAGGATCACCTATACACTTTCTCAACATAGAGACATGAAATACTAGATGAATGGAGATCAAACTAAAAGGCAATTTGAATTCATACGCAACATTACCAACCCTCTTTAAAACCACAAAAATGCCAACATACCAGGGACTGAGCTTCTTCTTCTTCCCAAACCGCATTACTCCCTTCATGGGACACACCTTTAGGAAAACCCTATCCCTAACCTCAAACTTCAAGCCCCTATTCCTTATATTCATATAGGAATTTTGGAGACTTTGCGCAGCCTTAAATCTATCCTAAATCACCTTTACCTTCTCCATAGCCAGATAAACCAAATTTGGGTCAATCATATTCGCCTTACCAAGCTTGAACCACCCAATAGGAGATCTACACCTCCTACCATACAATACCTCAAAAGTGGCTACTCCAATGCTAGAATGGTAACTATTGTTGCAAGAAAACTCTACAAGAGGTAGATGCTCAACACAATTACCACCATAATCAATAACACATGCGCAAACCATATCCTCTAATGCCTGAATAGTCCTTTTTCCTTGCCCAACCCTTTCTAAAATGACCGCCAAAAGTGAGAAGAAAACTGAGTACCACAATTAGAGATGATCAAAATAGGTAGCCCATGCAGCTTCACAATCTCATGAAGATACAACCTTGCATAATCCTCAGCTAAAAAGTTAGTCCTCCCTAAAAAAAAGTGAGTCAACTTTGTCATCCTATCCACAATAACCCATACCGAATCAAATTAATTCTGAGATCGAGGAAGACCAGTAACAAAATCCATGTTGATCACTTCCCATTTCCATTATGGCAATTCAATCTCCTAATACAAGCCCCCGAGCCTCATGTTCTCAACTTTCACTTATTGACACACCATGCATTTAGCCACAAAATCAGCCACATCCCTCTTCATACTATTCCACCAATACATCTCTTTGAGATCATGATACATTTTTGTTGAACCAGGATGGACAACATAGTGAGATTCATACATCTCATTCAATATCTTTTCTCGCAAACTATCAATGTAATGAACACAGAATTTCCCATGTACCGCAAAGTACCATCACCACTAATCTCAAATACCATTACCTATTGCCCACCTATATCACCTTTGATTTTCATCAAGATTAAATCTAGCATTTTTTTCTCCTTGATTTTTGCACCAAGAGATGACCGAACCACTTCCTATACCAACACACCACCATTATCAGAGTTCAAAAGGTGAACTCTAAGATTTGCTAAGCGGTGAATATCCTTTACCAACTCCTGCCTATCCTTATCCAAGTAAGATAAAATCCCTATGGACAACCTTCTATAAGCATCAACAACAACATTAGCCTTACCTGGATGGTAGTAAAGACTCATGTCATAGTTTTTGAGAAGTTCAAGCCATCTCCTTTTCCTGAGGTTAAGCTCTTTCTGAGTGAACACATACTTCAGGCTTTTATGATCTGAGAAGATGTCCATATGTACTCCATATAAATAGTGCTGCCAGATTTTTCAATAAAAATACCACCGCTAAAAGCTCCAAATCATGATTAGGATAGTTTCTCTCATGTTCTCTCGACTGCCTAGAAGCATAAGCTATCACCTTACCATGCTGCATCAGAACACAACCAAGTCCCACCCAGGATGCATCACAATAAACCACAAACCCCTCATTGCCTTTAAGAAAATTCAAAATCAAAGCTGAAGTTAGCTTATCCTTCAACTTCTCAAAACTACCTTCACAATCATCTGACCAAGAGACTTTACCTTCTTTTGAGTCAACTCAGTCAATGGGGCAGCTATTGTTGAAAAACTTTCCATAAACCTTCTATAGTACCTGACCAAACCTAAGAAACTTCAAATATCAATTGGAGTCGTGGTCCTAGTCCGTTTCTTGACCACCATAACCTTTTATGGATTCACCATGATCCCCTCACTAGAAATAATATGACCCAGAAAAGTGACAATGTTTAACCAGAATTCACATTTAGAGAATTTGGAATACAACTGCTGCTCCGTCAAGGTCTGTAACACAATGCGGAGGTGATTGGTATAATCCAACTCACTCCTAGAGTACACCAAAATATCATCAGTGAACACAATGACAAAAAGATCTAGAAACTGATGGAAGACCCTGTTCATCAAATCCATGAATGTTGTGGGGCATTAGTCAAACAAAATGACATAACCAAAAACTCAAAGTGCCCACAGCGAGTACAGAAAGTGATATTAGGTTTATCCACCTCTTTAATCTTAAGCTAATGATACCCAAACCGAAGATCTATCTTAGAAAAATATTTGTCACTTTGCAACTGATCAAACAAGTCATCTATCCTTGAAAGAGGATACTTGTTCTTAACCATCACCTTATTCAATTGCCAATAGTATATACACATTCGAAGGGAAATATCCTTCTTATGTACGTAACATTGGTGCGCCCCACAAAGATACACTAGGACATATGAAAACCTTATCCAAAAGATCCTTAAGTTGCTCCTTGAGTTCCTTCAACTTAGCCGGAACCATTCTATAAGAAGGAATAGATATAGGATGAGTGTTCGGAACCAAATCTATCCCAAATTCAATCTCCCTATCCAGAGGAACACCAGAAAGATCATCCAAAAAGATCTCCAGAAACTCATTCACCACTGGAATCGAATCCAAAGAAGGACCTTTAGAGTTAGAATCTTTAACCCAGACTAAATGATAGAGATATCCTTTGGAGATTAATCTCCAAGATCTAAGATATGATATATAAACTTACCCTTAGGAACTAGGGAACCACCTTCCCATTCAATAACTGGCTCACCAGGGAAACTAAAGACAACCTTACGGGTCCGACAATCTAAGGACGCATAGCATGAAGGTAACCAATTCATACCCAAAATAACATCCAAATCCACCATATCTAATTCATACAAATCCACCAAAGTCTCCTTTCTACCAACAGATACCACACCCTCTATAGATTTTTTTAGAAACCACAGAGTCACCTACCCAGGTAGAAATAGAAAAAAAGGTCTAACATAAGAGAGAGTAGACCCCAGATCAAGTGAACAATACATGTCACAAGAAAAGAGTTTCAACACACCAGTCATGACATCAGGTGATGCCTCAAACTCTTGTTGGGTAGTGAGTGCGTATAAATGATTTCGGCTAGTAGAAATAGATGGGAAGCAATACCCTTTGGTTTAGGAGCAGATGAATAGGCAACCAGAAACTTGTTCCCTCTCAAGCAACCTTACCAGCTGGATAGTTTCTGAGCATATAGCCTGGATGATCATATTTGAAACACCTGTCCCTCCACTTATCATAAAAGCCCTGATGCAACCGACCACTATAAGAAAGACATAATAAAGCTAGTTGGGACACAGTAGCCTAAAATTGGGCACCCTATTCCCTAAGTTATTACCATCCCACTGACACCTATCACCCAACTACTTCAGGTAAGGAGCACTAGTTATGCAGAAAAAATCAAAACTCCCTCACTTCTTCTTTGTCCACTTACCACTATCTCAACCACTTTGATGTTGTCCACCCTACTTAGAGAACCTAAACTTCTTACCCTATCTTTCCTATATCTCAGTCTGCCTTATCTTTTCCTCATCTATCTATTGCATATAAACAACCAACTTAGAGATAACTATGTCCTTGATCAGCAATGCAGTCATGATTTCAAGGATCAACTCATGAGATAGTCCTGAAGGGAACTTCATTCTCCTATCCATCATATCAGACACCAATTTTGGAGCATACCAAGACAATTGGTGAAACTTTAAGGCATACTCCTTGACTGACATCCTCCTTTATTTTAGATTAACAAATTTCTCTTTCTTTACTTCCCTTAACTCTCAAGGCAAGAACCGGTCCAGAAATACATTAGAGAGAGTATCCCACAGAGATGACTTATCAAACTCACCCCTTCCACGATCCCATTCCCCGTACCACTGGCACGCCATATCCTTTAGCTGAAAGGCAACAAAATTTACCCCTTCCACATTCGTGGCCTGCATGACCCTGGAGATATTTTCTATCTCGTCCAGAAAACCCTAAGGATCCTCCTCTACCTTAATACCAGTGAAAGTTCGAGGACTCAACCTCATAAACTAGCCAACCCCTGTGGCCTCAAAAGATGGAGTAATAAAAGCACTACGCTCAGCTTGAGAAGCTACCAACTGAGCAATCATATAAATTGACTGATAAAACTCATCATGGAGGACTAGAGGGAATCGGTGGAACTCCAGAAAAATCAGGGACCTGTCCCCTAGATCGAGTATGGATCCTAAGAGAAGAGCATGTCCCATCAACAACATCCCAAATTGGGAAAGAGGAGCTTTCATGAGTATCAGATCTTCAAAGCATGATCTGAAAAGTGAACATATGAAAATTAGACAAGATTCCAGGGCTCAGACTCCAAGCTTGAAAATAGAACACAAAGAAAAGACATATTTCCTAAATGCCTTGTAGTCTCTCCCTTATTAGTGTGGCAAAAGAGACTCTACTCGACACAGCTTTATGGACTCCCAATTGACTATGAACTAAAGATCTGATACCAACATGACATGACCAAAACCAGGGCCTTATCATAATAGGCATCCCAAGTCTAGCCAGGATCGGGAACTACTTTCGTTACCCAATCCAACCGCCAAATGCATACCCTGAGTTAGTGGGATTCCAAACGTATAACTAGATAGCATTTTTTATAATCCCAGACTCTGAGATGGTCCATAATCGTGACCAACCCAAGCAATTCTAACCATCCGATGCCAACCAACAACCATAACCAAACAAAAATAATAACTAAGTTTATGTCCATAATACAACATATAGGATGGAACAATCATAAATACAGTTAACCGATATTAGTAGTAATACCAAACCAATGCCAAGACTGACACCACTGCCGACACCGCCCATACCAACCTATAGTAGTCCCACAAAGCCTCTAACCAAAAGTAAAACAATATTCGGTTGGGACATGCCCCCAACCATAGCCAAAACCAATGTTTATGAAATAACCAGAGTATGTAAAGACATCCATGATATAAAATGAAGCCTTTTGAAATATGAAAGCTCACCACTTCAATCCAACAGCTGATCTCAAATACGATCACTAAGCAGATGGAGTAGAATGGTCAATTTTTGTATCATGTGGGAATACAGTCGCCCAAAGACAGGTTAGCGGGAAAACTTTAGCAAGTACTCAGGATAAGGATAAAATAATTCCAACCTTTAAAACTAAGTAAACAACCATATGCTTATAAAACCATACATATATATAATCCATATCAAGAAGCTTGCATTTAAAACCATTAACCTAGGTATGTGTAGCTTAACCATCCTCAAACTACCCACGCTCTATATGGGTTTAGTGTGACTTCCTGAATGGGCCCTGATACATGTAGCAGTATGAATCGGAGATACTATAGGAGTAGGGGATTCCCGAGTACCCTTCGCTCTCCATGATACATATGTACAAGTGTACTTAGGGGATTTTCTATACTAAGTAAGTATTATATATGGTTTCCATGACTAATCCTCATATCGGAAAACATGATTTTCCAGTGTTCGTCCATTGGACTCATACCTTTACAATTAACTATCACACTCTACTATTATTACCCAATTAAAACCCTTACCATACAACCAAATAACCAATTCTATTTATAATTAACCAAGGCTATAAATAGTGGTATCATCATACCGACTACATCTTGCAAGCAATGTCCTTGGCTATCCTTTTTAAGAAGATGGGATTCCCATGTACCTATAGATTACATTATTAAGTTGACTTGGGGGAATCCCATGTACCCCACAAGTGATCATTTTTATGTTTACTTGGGGGATTCCCTTGTACCCCATAAGGATTTTAATTAGACCAAGCATAACTACCAAGACCTTAACATTTAACCATTTATACCATTTAGGGTTCCATTACCAAGTTATACCATGCACAGTTCAATGAAAGTCCAATAATTTAACCAAAAACATTCTTATAGGTATTTTATCAAACATGTTGGGGGCATAGTATTTCCAAAGACAAAACCAAGTACCAATTAAATATTCCCATGCAACCAAATGTTCAAACCATCACAATAAAATGAAAACCATAAGTAAAAGACTTAGGAAAACCATAACCAACTATTGTAACCAAAACCCCCAACATATATTTTAAAACCCAATCATACAACATATATGCCATGAAAACAATTTATAAAATATGCCTTTAGTTGGAATTAATGATGAGGGAGGAGTACATGCCTTAGATTATGAAGACAATGGAAAGAAATCACCCTTGTAAGCCCCAAATTAATATTATTGATGAAACCTTAGCCTTCCTTGACCCAAGAGCCTTGAGAGAATTTGAGAGTGTTTTAAGAGAGTTTGAGTGATTAAAAATAGGTTAAATGATATCCCAAGAGTGTTATAAGTTGTGGGGCCTTAAACTGTTAAAATTTTTGTAGGATGGTATAACTAACCTATACCAATCATACCTTAGAGTACGAGTGGTACCCCTATCTCATACCCTAGGCCTTACTTTAGACCCTAACATTATCCAACATACAACCATCCAAGCCAAACCGTACCCAACCATACGATTAGTAACATGAAATTGTACCCTAGGCAGAATAGAATCACCGAGACTAAACTTAGGGCAACATACAATTGACACCTTACCATTTGTACCTAACATACAACTTGTATGTTCCAACCGTACGTTGGACAGAAACCAACCAACCTATACTGGTTACTATACAACTAAATCCAACCTAGCCATACCCTATCATACGAGAAGTACCCTAAGTCATATGATGTCCAGAAGCCAAAAAGGGTTAAAACACAGGGTGTTTCAGTAACACTAGACCCATATAGCCTGTGGGTGGATTTATAATGGTAAAGATACACAATCCAAGTTAAGATTTTAAATACATGCTAAACCTTATACCCTATCTCAGCATGATATATATGTATCTATATGATTGCCTATAGATATTTGATTTGGTTTGAATGATGGCATTATTTTATATTTATCCCTGAGTTACATACTTACGTTCACTCCGCTATCCATCTCTGGGCGCTGTGTCCCCACACGATGTAGGAATCGATCATACTTCTATTCGTCCTACTCGGTGACTTGGATTCGGGGACAAATTTTGAGTCTAACTAAAGTGATGAGTTTCCATACTTCGAAAGACCCCATTTCATGCTATGGATTTCTTTTTATCATTTTTATTTCTTCAATTGTGGTTTTGGCTATGGTCAGGGGCATATCTCGATCGTATATTTTTTTATTCTAGATAGAGGCTTTGTCGAACTACTATAGCCATAAGCGATGTTGATATTAGAGTTAGCATTGGTATTGGTATTGGCACTGGGATTGGTATTGGTTGGACACTTGGTTATGATGGTTTAGTTATAGTTATAGACTTTATCTAATGTCTTTAAATTATTATTGCTTTATATTATTGTATGTTTGGTATTCATCCGACATGGGGTGTAGGGTTGTTAACAATGGGATATTTGGGGTGATCTCCGCTCCTGGTTGGGCTTGAGACACCAGACACGACTAGGCCCTAGTTCGGGTCATGTTAATATGTTTAAAGAAATTAAAATAGGTCTTCCAAGAAATTACACATCTGTTGGGCAACACCAATAATATAAACAACACTAACAATATGAACAACAACATCAACATCAACAACATCAACAAAACTAAAAAAGAAAACAAATAAACAAATAAAAAAATAATTGACAAATAAATAAATAATTGACAGAACAATACCAACAACACCATTAGTACCAACAATACCCCACCAACAACACCAGCCAACAAAAAACACCATTAACATTCACCAACAACTCCAACAAACACCAAGTAAAGTAAAGCAAAGTGAAGTGATAATTCAATACAACAAGACAAAATTGTCGATCTTTGAAAAAGGTTAAAGTTCAAGTTTATGCAATTTTTACAACAAGAACAACAACAACAACAAGTAATCATATTTTACTAAGAAAATAAAGATACGCCATTTACATTTTTCATCAACCACCATACTAAGAGAACAACTACGACAAAAACTAGTATTTTCTCGATTCTTCTTACCTTTTTTAGCATCAAAACTCAAGATTGTTAACCTATTCTTAAAGATAGTACACTAAAGTTCTTCTTTTTATCATTAACTAAAAAGCCATGATTTAAAAAAAAAACAAATATCAAACTTTTACCTACAAAAAGAAAGAAAATGATAGATACAAGAAAGAAGAAAATTGAAATTGACAATTGATGTGGTCAAAAATAGGAACAAAAATGATATGTTGTGAAGGGTTTAAGGAATCTATAGGAATAGGTAGAGTAGTTGAGAAGAAATGAAGATGAAATACTTTTTAATTTTTGAAAACTAAAATGATTGGGTGCCCCTTGTATACACATTAATTAGGGGATTTATTTGTATTTTGAAAAAGAATAACAAATTTTAAAAATATTAATTTGTTTCCAATCATCTTATCTTAATTAATTTTTAAAAGGGATTTTGATTTTGACCCTTTCTTTTGGTCAAAACTAACTAAAGTTAATTTAATTTGATGTGAAACTGAATTTTATTAAACCATTGTGAATAATGAATAAAATTAATTTCACTAAAATTAACTTTCATTTACTAAGTTTAATTGTAACCTTAATGAATTGCAACTTTAATGATTTCTTCCAACAGATGACCTATCTGTTCCAACAGATGGCTCATCTATTGGAATATTTAAAATAGGTCTTCCAGCAGTTGACCCATCTATTGCAGTAGGTGAGTTATCTGTTGAAAAGGATGTTTTGATTTATAGCAATAGATGCTTCATCAGTTGCAACAGATGGCTCATCTATTGGAAGAAATCAAAATAGGTCTTCCGAAAAATTACTAACCTAATACAATAGATGAGTCATCTATTGAAAGAAATCAAAATAGTCTTGCTACTATTTGATCTCTTCCAACAGATAGATTATCTGTTGCAACGGATATCTATATCTATTTTATAATTTCCAACAGACGTTTTTATTTGCTTGGTGATTTCCAATAGATTACTCATCTGTTGCAATAGATAATGTATCTGTTATAACAGATAATGTATTTATTGCAATATTTGAATTTAGTAATCTATTTCAATTAATAAGTTCAAATCTACATAAAATAGAATTCATGAGAAAATAATTGGTCATCAATTAAAATAAAATTCATAAAAAAATAAATCCAAGCCTTTACAAATTACATTAAATAAATCAATAATTAAATAAAATATAAAATTGTATTGGTACATACAACAAATATTTTCAATTTGAGTTTTAAAGTCAATATTTATAGAATCAAGCGATAGAGATCTACTCAATATTAACTAGTTGTGCTTCATCCGGTGGTATAAAATTTGGCTTTGGTCATGGTAGATCTTCATTGTTACTTATGTACTCTTTTAGATTCTACATAATTCCATACTTCCACAAAAGTATATCATACCTTTTACAAAATAATTCATCATCAACTCCATCATTTGGTACTTGTAATCCATCACTAAAATACTTGGCGTAAGCGGTAACAAAAATAGTGCAATTCTTGCATTTGTGAAAATCAGATAATACATATTTAATTAATGTAAAAGTTGTAAAATTTATGAAAACAAATCATGGTAAGTACTTACAGGCTACCAATGGATTGTTGAGCAATTCCTTTAATATATTCTACATCAAATGAATTATCCTATAGAAAACGACTATCACCTGTTTTATCTTGGTATGCTTCAATTATCGACTAATCAGTATGACTCTTTTTGTCCAAAAAGACACTTAAATGAAGGTAAGTAGGCAACATTATGGCCAACTTTTGTATCCCAAATGATGGCTCAGAACGGCTCTTTGCTGACATCGAGTCATAAAATCGGATGCTCCTCTCTTTTAGAACAACGACAGCTAATACCCAATGGAACTCACCATCACAATTAATTAGGATGTACACTTCATCGACCAAATACCAAGGTAGGCCAGCTGGAATGAAAAAACATTTATGTTGTTGCTTAAATATTCCTCATTTTTAGCAGCTTCTACATGTTTTTAACGATGCCTACCATAGGTCTTCTCGATGTATACATTGAATAAATAGGTGGCTGTCGTGCATTTATATTATTATTGTGTTTGTAACTTGACTTTCTTTCAAATGTAGTAAAATATGACATCAATGTGTTGAACATATTATCAAACATTACAATTAAGTAAAAATAAAATTAATTAACACATACAGTTAAACAAAAATAGAAATCTAATATAGTATTAATAGTAAGATAAATGACATTGAAACCTCATCATTCCATCAAGTGTTGGTCTGTGACATTAAATAGAACCATTCTTTATTTTGGAATGTGCAACAATAAAGTTGAACATATCAAATCCAAGACCCGAATGTTTCAATTTATAGTGGTCGGCCTTTTATTTTATACATGATTTATATGTGTTAATATAATATTTGTATAAGAAGAAGTTTATGAATCAGAATTTTTAAAATGATTTATTTTGTTACATACTTGTTGGCATGTAAACATTAACAATCCATTATCAATCCATTCTGAATAAGTGTTGATCAACTGTGTTAGAGCCTCGTCCGAGATGTTGAACCCTTCAAATAGATAATAGTGACATTTATCCAAACTTTCATCTGGATTGACAGACTTCACTTTTTCTGCCTCTTTGAAAGTGATTGGTGAATTATCAACTGTGATAGTATGTTTTTCAGCAGTCGCATGTATTGTGACATCCACTAGAATAGCTAGAATTGTCAATGCTTATCACAAATATACAAAAAAAATAAAACATAAAAAGATACAAAAAGTTATGCAGTAGATGGATAATATATTGCAACAGACATGTAATCTGTTGGAACAAATGATAAATATTCTGCCTTTTCAACTCATCCTGCTCTCATGTAGCCTTTGAAAATTTCTCAATAGTGCAAGAAAGAGGAGTTGCAATTTTTGTTTTTTTGATACTTGATAATACCTTGAAATTGGTTTCTTTCTCCTCTTAGACTTAACCTCTAATCGATTTCATAGATCTAAAATCCTCTTTGATGGAATGACACCCCTCTTAGATGTCAATTTCTTTACAACAACAGTTAATGTATTAATAACATGGATCACTCTATCATATTTTTTCTTCCACTCTTGATATTTTCATGCACAACATAAGCTAGGAGGGCAAATATCTCCAGATGATTGACTACCCTTTCCATGTGAGAAATCTATACTATGCCAATTTAAAGAAGGGATATATCGACCACCAAAATTAGTAAAACCAGTATGATCATAATCATGATCATTTCTTATTTCAAAAATTGCAGGAGGACCGACTACAATAGTAGAACTAACGCCACTACCACCACTAACAGCAACTCCATCACCCCCAGCATCACGAATAACTACTCTGTCACCATCAGTAGCACCATTAACAACAACATCACCAAAAATAAGTCTACCCTCCCAAAG
>NC_061114.1:22645426-22694235 GCF_002878395.1 Capsicum annuum
ACCTCCCAGAGCCCCAACTTCCCATATTTCCATTGAAAAGTAAACCAACAAACAACTCCATTAAGCCAACCAGCCTCCAATTTCAATTACCATTGTTTCTCCATTAACACCACCACTACAGCAACCACAAAATAATCTCATGCCCAGTGTAAAAACAAATTAAAAAAATGACCAAGTTTAGGTACAAACAGAGGTTGTGGTCGATGTTTTTGGATTTGTGGATTTCGATTCAAGGTTTCAATAAGGTTTTGTGTCCTATAATAAAATAGGCTCATAGATTAATCATTTAAAGTCGAAACTCGATGAATTGAAATAAAATCTCCATTTTGAGGTCCATCTCACCCTTAGTTCTTTGTTTAATCTCAAATTTTGTTCAATTTTATGCTACAAATTTGGATTGATTAATTGTATGTCTGAACATGTTCTATTCGTTGTAGGGTATAAAATAACTGGAAAAAAAAGAATGAGCTGGTGCTCAAAAATTGATAATTAGTTATTATGAGATGGTGGGATAGGTTTAAAAATCAATCAATTTATAATATCTTAGTTTATTTTATTTAATTGGTTATAATTATCTCGATCTGTTCCGACTCTACAGTAACATATTCAAGGTGGGGAAGTTGGTAGTCAATCCTAGGATGTTGGGTAGGCAAACTTAGGATTATATTGGGCTATGTTGAAATGCTTGTTTGAATGGTTTTTATTTTTATCACACTTCATGCAAATGTATTCATTTTATCAGGGAATGCTCAGAAGTCATATATATTCATTTTTTGGGAATACCACATGAGATTCTGTACTTAACTAGTTGTTCGTGGAGAATACTCAGGATGCCAGGTAAAGTACAGCCTCAGGATAAGATAGATTAGTATAGGTTTACCTTTATATACTTTTTTCATTTTGGACTGTATAATTGTACTAGACTTTACTTTTGTTTGTTACTCTTATTTGTTTGTTTGTTTCTTTGCCTTGTGTACTTTTCATGAGTTTATTCACCTTATAGTATTAATTAGTAGATATGTTTCAACAACGCAACTGTACTTAAACCACGGGATCGAGGGGTGCCTTATACTTTTCCTCAGTCAACAAAATTTCTTAACCAAAATCTCCGTTCACATATTAGTATTTTTCAACAGTCAAACCATTTTTGAAAAGAAAAAATTTCAAAGGTGACTTGGCACATCAAACCAATGTCAAGGGGAAACTCTAAGTCTTAATTGTAAATTTCTCTCTTGAAACACATTTTTCTTTTAGTCACTTTAATAATAAAAGTTCTTTTGAATTTAAAAAATCTATTTTTTGGATAAAAGGAAGTGTAACAGCTCTGGCGACTCTGCTGACATTTTTCTGAACTCGAGCCTCATTGTTGATTTGTACCGACTTAGTTTGACACAATAGGTTTATCGATGCCTTTCTTGTGTTATCGTTTTATCATTATTGGATGCCTACGTACTATTTTCTTACAATTTTTCTTTGTTTGTTACTGCTTTATATCTTCTACCAGATGCATCACCTCTAGCCATTTCTTGTGAAACAAGTCTCATAGTACATGTCGTGTAAACAAACCCTTATTGAGTCACCATTATTTTTAGGAGGGGGAGCGGTCGGACATGTGGAGTAGGTAGAAAGCAATCGTAGCCACTATCAATCATACACTCCCCCAAACAACCTTGTTAGTTAAACCCGATCTTAGGTCGACCTTTAGGTCATTCTTATTCACATTATGTTGAGACCTAATGGGACTCGTTTGATCCTTTATAGGAAACTTATCCCTAAGTATCTCTATGTGCTACGTGTTGCATCTTTAGGGGTGAAAAGGTCATTTGACAACTGATTTAGGAGGCATGTGCCAAAAATTGAGGGAAAGATTGTATATAGATAGTAGTAGCTAAAAAGAGAGGGTTGAAAAATTAATTAAAAAAGAGTTTCATAATTTGTAGTAGTTCTCCATGATGTTTGTTTTAACAATCAAAAGATTTAATATTTTTTTACCTTCCCCCCACAATTCTTAAAAACAAAAAAAAAAAAAAAAAGAATTTTCCTTTTCTTCCTTTAGCATGCATTTTCAACTTAAAAATTTCAAAATGTTTTTTATTTGGTAGAAGTTTTATACATTTTTTATAGAGAAAAATTCAAAAAAAATTGTACATTTTATATGATGAAAATGTCAAAATAAAAAAAATCCTTTTAGAGCCTTCATGTTTTTTGACGTTGAAAATTTTGAAAATATTTTATTTATGTTCGTGCTTTATTTTTGAATAATTTTGTATGAAAATACAAAAAAATTGAAGCTTTTGATTTCATTTTTATATGAAATTTCAAATCAAAAACTTGAAAAATATTTATTGACGTTTTTCATCGTTTGTTTTGGTCATGTCTCTCAAGTCAGGGTGTAGTCTTTTATTTATTTTTTAACTGTCCAATCTGAATAACTACACTCACCTGATTCTCCTCACTCAGGAGTATGATACGTAGGCAGCTTTTCTTGGTTTTGGTGATCTTATTTGAAAATTCAAAAAAATATTTTTCGCTCTTCATTTAGACTGGACGTTTCACATTCATTTTTTAAAAAAAAAATCTTTGTTATTTTAGGTTTCATTATTGTATGAAATGCAAAATCAAAAATTCAAAAAAAAAATCGTCAATATCTTTTTTCTAAAAATAAGAATAAAGGGAGAAAATGTGTAGATTTCCTTTACTCTTCATTCTAGATTGGTTGTTTCACGCATTTCTTCATATGAAATACATAAAAAGATTCTCCTTTGGTAATCATAGGTTTCCTTTTTATTAAGAGATTCAAAGTTGAAAAATTCAAAAAAAATTTTAACAACTTCTTGTGAAAACTCATTATTTTCTTCAAAAAAATAAGGAGTTAGATTGGTTATTTTATGTCAAAACTTCACGAACTACGCACACCTGATTCTCCTCTTTCGAGGGGTGAAATACATAAGCTCCCTTATAGAGTTCAGTGATCTTTTCAAAAAAAAAATTAAAAAAGATGTTAAACTCTAATGCATTTGTTATTTCTATTATTTAGTTAGTTTGGGGTGGTTGGTTTGTGGCATTCTGGCTAGTCACCCCATATTACAACAAGTATAAAAGAAATTTAGCTATGACCAATAAGAATATTGAGGTTGTTATCACAAATAAGACAAGGAGTTTGAGGAATCAGAATTTAGGACCAAATGAAAAGATTTTGATATTAAGGCAACAAATGATAGAAATGCATCATGGTTGGGCTAATGCGTTGCCTCCTCCTCCATTTCCCATTGATAATCCAAAAATTCCTTCTAGATTACCTCCATTGTCACATGCATAATTTTTCATTTCTGTTGACACGCCACAACAAACACTAGGGTTTACTTTGGGGAAACACTATTCCAACATATTCAATATTCATTTCCTAGCTCCTCAACATAAAACAACTACATACTCAGCTCCACCTACTGTTCCTACTTTTGTAGTTCCACTCCCACCTAAAGCTCCTATTTTTTATGTCCATCCAATGGTTGTGCTTCCCCACTTTTTGCATAATGATCAGGTGTTCGAGTGGTTCATGAGTTGACATTGAAGTGGTGAGCTTCCATTTTTTTAAAGAGTGATTGGATCTTCTAAAGTGTATAATGAATGGCCAAAAAGTATTATAAGACGTGGGGTCTTAAGAGCTTGGGGTGGAAAATATCCAAAGTACCCTCAACTTAAAAGTTGTAGAAAACTCACAGGTGGGTATGAGTGGAACCTCTAACTTGTCACCACATCACATGAACAGTACCTTCAAGTCGTTAATTGATCAGAAAGTTGGACACCATATTCTGTCTAACATACGAATCCACTGCTTAACTTCTATCATCACCATA
This sequence comes from Capsicum annuum, assembly GCF_002878395.1. Taxonomy (NCBI): domain Eukaryota; kingdom Viridiplantae; phylum Streptophyta; class Magnoliopsida; order Solanales; family Solanaceae; genus Capsicum; species Capsicum annuum. The sequence goes on from NC_061114.1 coordinate 22,649,284, forward strand.
TGACTAGTACCCTCAAGTCGTATCCAAGGCAGAACATCAAGGTCTAGACACTGAACAACATACAATTGGACCCTACCTTCTCGTTATAAGACCATATGACTCGTATGGTGCCTATCATACCTAAGACAAAACTTGGTCAATCAACACACAACTAGTGTCCCTAGATCCGTCATCACATCATAAGACTTGTGGTGTGAGTCGTATAATGAATAAAAGGTTTAAGACTCAAGCATTTCACAAGGGACAATATTTGGGGTGTTTCATGATGTTTATGCAATCGCTGGATGAAACATATTTTCAACACCTATTACCTGCATTAGGCAAGCCATTTATTGAGGTCCTCAAAATGGGGAGATAATAAAAGATGGTATTAAGACCGATCGTATTATGAATATTATAGCATTGAAAACCACTACTCAAGAAATTTAAAATGATTTAGGAAATATTAGAGGGAAGAAGAAAAAATGTAACTACTATTATACATGTGCCACGATGAAACAAGAGAGATCCATCTCACCAATATAGTCTGCATCAACCCTGATCTTATACGCATGATCTATATATTTATCCGCAATAAGATTTTATTTCCTAAATTTAAAATATTATATTCCTCCTACTCAGTATCCCTATATGGTGGACAATCACATGTCCATCAACAATAGCGCACCCCGACGCCTCAAAATCATCACCCCGACGCCTCAAAATCATCCTTCAAATACAAAAATATACCAAAGTCCTTCTAGACCCAATTTTCAACTCAGGCCATAATATATAAAGAGACAGAAGCCAAGGGATAGTTTCACACTATTTGGGAAATCTTATATCAGTTTGTTCTAGAAATTGAGCCAGTGAGGCATTATCACTCCTCTCTATGGTATACTCCTAAACCACATTATAGAGATTTTAATCCTAATGTATGATATGCATATTATTCTGATGTTTTGGGTCATATACTAAAGATTCTTATGCTTTGAAAAGAGAAATAAAAAGGATAATTCGAGATATATTGATTATGGTGCAAGACATTAACACTACAAGCATTGTACAAAATTGTTTGTCAGTCACAATAATGCACAGTATGTGGAAAGTAATTAGTTAAACATGGGACAAAACTTATTTTTTGAGGAAAGTTTATTTGATTGTAGTGATAGTTCTAATCATATTAATGCGCAACCTAGTGGCTAAGATGTCAGGCTTTGCAATTGGAAGTCACTCCTCATTTTATTAGAAAGGATTTCTGATAGTTTGCTTTAGTTTGTTTTCTGTTATCCAAATTATTTTAGAGTTATAGTTCGAGATCTATCTCATTTTGTTTCTCTATATTTTATGTTTAAACCATTCAATCATTCCTTTCAACAAAATATAACATCCCCTTTTTTTTTTATTTTTAATACATGATGTTAGTTTGTTTTTACAAAATTCATTTTATGCTAGTTCTTAGTGATATGGCATGCTTGCCAAATTTTCAGCTAGATCTTAAAATCTAGTTTAATTATAAAAAAATTGAATCAGAATGTTAAAGTTAGAGAAAAAGTATCTAAGAAAAAATATAGAGTGTTGAGACATTTGTGACCAAGTTGAAGACTTACTTGAATAAATTAAGGCAATTACTTTGGGAATTAAAAGAATGACTTGAACATGAATGAGAAAGTGATTCTCACACATTTTTGAATTGGATCAAACAAAGGAGGACAATCTCTTCAATCAAAGGATAGAAAAAATAAAAATTAGATCCACAAAAGCGTGGGTCATTCCATATGAGGGATGTACAACAATGGTGAAGTTGTGTGTTTGACAAGTACGGAAAAAAAAATTGAATCACATGCTCAGTTCAAGTTAATATTGTGAAAAAATATCATAAATGATCTTTATCTTTCACTTTCATATGGCATGATGTGTATTTGCATTTTCAAGGATTCATATGACAAAGGCATTTCATTATTCTATCCAAACATTAGTCGTTCTTTTTTACCCTTTTTTGAGATTTAGTTTTATTTTCTTTAGTATCCCTTTTTGAAATCAAAATAGAGACTAAAGGTCAAAAAGTGTCAAGTAAAAGAATAGAGTTAGCAAGAGTCCCACAAAAAGGTAAAGAAAGTCAAAGTTAGTAAATAGAAGAAAAAATAAAAAGAAGATCAAAATCAAGCAAAAAAATCAAGTTGCTTGAACTACCTTTGACCAGATTCTTGCTATGACAAGATATGTAGGAAGCCCTACTTTGGATTTCGATCCAATCAAGTAAGAATTTTAAATTACCTAGTTTAAAATAAACTGGGGCAAGAGTTAGTTTTGTTGTTTGAGTTGATTCCGAAAGATGTAAATCTCACCTCATTTTTAAGTGTCATTTGAGCCTCATGTCATCTTTTTTTCCTAACCCTATCCAAAAGCCACATTAAAACCAAAGAAAGACCTTCAGATCATTCTTTGAGAATGCTAAGACTAAGCATGCGATTGATATATGACGTTGAATTTTGGGTACTTCTTGTCTTCATCAGCATAAGAAATCAGGAGAGAAATAAAATTGAGAGAGACTTATTAGTAAAAGCCCTCACGAGAACTGTAAGACGATTATGAGTTGAGAGAAATAAAATATGAAAGAGTCTTACTGGTGAAAACCCTCACGGGCATTGCAATCTGACAGTGAGTCAAGAGAAATAAAAATGAGAGAGTATTATTAGTGAAAATCCTCGTAGGTACCGCAAGGCAATTGTGAGTTGAGAAAAATGAAAATGGCAGAGGCTCATCGGCAAAAACCCTTCAGGGCGTCATTAGGCGAACAAGGGCTATGAGTATAATAGGCTTGGAAAAATAAAATCAGTCTCAATTTCAATGCACTAAAAAGAACAAATGAATAGTTGGGAAAGAAAGGTCAGGTTGTTCAATCCAAAATTCATGTCATAATCATTGGAGCCTGTTGTCCTGCTCATATAAGTTTCCTATTTTTTTACAAGGGGATACTCCTTTTTTGTTTCTTTTTGTGATTTTTATATTGTATTTTCTTTTGTCCGTTATCAAAATGAAAATCATTATCATTGTTATAGTGTCTTTGAGTCAAGTCTACATCAAAGCAAGTAAGAAACGACATCCAAACTTGCTAACAACTTCTTCAATTGTACAAAGCAAGATAAAAGCCTATGCACATGACCGTAAAATAATTCAAAGTGATGCAAAATATTCCCTATCAACTGAAAACTTGTGAACTCATGGAAGTACAAAGTTTAAATAGAGTTTAGTATGGAGACACCACGAGACACAGTCAGAGTATTTTCTTAAGAATCATTTTTAATATCCTGAGTTTGGATTAATGGAGCAATAAGTCATTGGCACATGTTAACAATCTAAAGCAAGTTAAATGAAACAAGTGCAAAAGTGATTGCCTCGAAGTTAAAGCCACAAACTGGCTACCATGTTTTTATAATCACAAGTTTTCTTTGTATGAAACAGGAACACATGTTATCTTCAAATCAAGGGCTTCAAATACTGAATATCAAAAGGTGCAATTCCTCACTTCTTCTGGTTCAAAAGACAATATTACTACATAGGTTGGATAATCATTGTGATGGTAAAAAATCATCATCCTATGCCCGTAGGAGACACACTTCCTTGTCTGGGTAGTTCAAGTTTTATTTGATAGATGATACACTTCCTAACTTGAACCTTTGCTCCTAGAAACTGCACTCTCTTGTTGAGTCCATCTATTTAACCTTAGGAGTCACATTTCCTTGTTTGGGTATTTCACCTTTTGTTTGTTAGGTGACATAATTCCTAAATTAAACCTTTGCTCCTACAATCTGCACTTTCTAGTTGAGTCCTTCCATTTTACTGTCACGACCCGAGGCTGCCCCTTAGTCATAACACGGTACTTAGAGCTAAAAGTAACACCAATATAACCCATGGTATGGCATGTGTAATTCCCCAAAAGTACCCCCTAGGCATCACACGATGCTCAAGACAATGAATAGCTCTAAGATAACCCATGATATTTATTCAACTTACAAGTTACACGAACGGTGAACTATTATGCAAACATGAACAAAAGATAAATAATTCCACAGCTTAAATATAAATCTTTAACTTTGGAAGCCTTAAACAAAATCTTTAAAATTAGAACATTCACAGTCTGACAAACCTCTATGACTGACTAGAGAGCCACTGGGACAGACCCCAACTGACCCGAAAATAAATAGAAATCAAATAACTAAAGTACTTTCATCAATGAACATGAGTCTGATAAGCTGGGTCCTCGGACTATGAGGACTAACAAAATTTGGAATGCGGATGATGATACCCTTAGTCAATTATGCTCCTAGAAATAAGCACCAAGACCTACATTATAAGACAATGTAGCACATAGATATATATATGGGTTAGTACCTAGGAATGTAATGAGTATGTGGGAGTGGCTGCAAAGTAAAACAAGAATTGAATATATATGTAAAATTTCAAATAATGCATGCTAAGCATAAATAGCTCTCCTTGAACTTGAGTAAAACTAAAGACTGTAAGATTATAAAACTTGGATAATGATGCATAAGAGTAAACTTAGTGAGCCATAACACTTCGGTTCTAAAATATTTACCCTTATTCTTTCTTATGGGAGATTCTTCCAACCGACATAAACCATGTGAGCTACCATGGAGTCCAACGTCTTACCCTCGTTGGAAAGAGTTGTTCTACCTTCAATCAAAATAAAACCTGAACTTAAGTGATCACTATACTTTATCCATATTAGGAAAAATATTAACTTATGGTGGCTCGTAGTTTCCAGGAATTTAGGATACACTTATCCACATTCCCTTCTCAGTGCTAAATACTACTCCCAAAATATACATATGCTCATACTTAAGAAATTCACCTTAAAATAGCATAAGGGCTTATAGACTGAAAACCAGTTATGCTTCTCTTTACTATAAATCATAATCAAGATGAACACTTGTGGATTTCATATCTTATCTTTATATCAAAGGATCAAGCTTTCTTGAATCATGCTATATTACATATAAATGGAGTTGTAAACTCAATACTTCTTCTTAAATCTTGAAACTCTTACTTTCTTTCATAGCACTTATAACAAAATATCACGCTCAATTCCCATATAGAAATTTTTCATCAGAATCTAAATCAAAGTGATGAAATTCAAATGACAATATCAATCTTACAGTTCAAAACATGAATAAATGTAACCTGTATGCATCTTTAGCCTTTAATCACAAGATAGCGTTATACTTCAATATATGAAAATTTGGGGAATGAACCCTAATATAAAAATATATTAATTCAACTTAAAAATCATGTTTTTTGGGAACAAGAAATGAAGATAAAATTGCTAAAAAACCCCACATACCAGGAATTGCTTGACTTGTGAAGAGAGCTTGAACTTTGAGACTTGAAAAATGACTTGGTGAGAGAAACCCTAATCATGATGATTTTGAAGATGGGAGGATAAAAGTGTTATTAATTGGCTGAAAGTGGAGGAAAATAATGCTCCTTCTTGGGTTAAAATTCATGAGTTGGGAGTTAATAGAGGGGAAAAAGACCAAAAGTCCCTTTAACTGAACACTACAGAAATTGATCTCCAGTCTTCACGAGTCAACCATACAACTTGTATGGTGAAGGTACGAGTTATCCTCATAACTCTTAAGCTTGGTAAAATCAAAATGGTATACATTGGTCAACATAGGAGTCTAAACCTACGACTAGTAACATCATAATACAACTTGTAGCCCTCCTCGTAACTATGACAATAACTTAGAGAGTCTAGGCTACTGACCTTATGACTCATCTTCATATGAATCGTAAAGAAATCTTATGACTCTAAGGGTTAAGTCATACCTACAATAGAATGTCATCCATTTCATACTGTCTTAGATACGACTATAACATACGACTCATATGTTGTATGTACGACTCAAGGAAATGAGTCGTACGTAGTACAGTGACATTTAGGCACAAGGTATTACAATATCTCCCCTTTAAAAATATTCATCCTCAAATGTGATTCATCTAGGATTGGGATTTGGAAAAGAAACCATACCTCTAAACCAAAATTATAACAAAGCTTATATTTATCATAAGGATTAAACCACTCATAACATAAGATATGACTTAAGAATACTTAGATAGGATTAAATAGGAAGAGTTGTGGCTGAAAATAACTATTTACCTTTGTTAGGAGCTGAGTTGGAAGAAAAGAGATAAGGATACTTGGCCATTATGTCTGCTTCTGCTTCTTAAGTGTCCCTTTTAACCAATTGGTTTCTCCAGAGAACCTTTACTAATGATACTTCCTTATCCCTACGCCTTCGAACCTGCCTATCAAGTATCTCCACAGAAATTTCGTCATAAGACAAGTTATCCTTGACCCCAATACTCTTTAGGGGAACTACTAAGGACAGATCTCCAATTCTTTTCTTAAGCATCAAAATATGGAACACTTGGTGAACTGCAGCTAACTTCGATAGAAGGTTCAATTCATAAGCAACCTCTCCTACATGCTTCACTACCTCATACAAACCAACAAATTGGGGACTCAACTTCCCTTTATTTCCAAATCTCATTATTCCCTTCATAGACAACACTTTCAAGAATACCTAGTCGCCCACTTCAAACTTAAGCTCTCTCCTTCTTACATCGGCATATAATTTTTAATAGCTTTGAGCAGTTTTCCATCTCTCACGAATCAACTAAACCTTTGTCATAGCCTCAAGAATAGAATCTAGCCCAATAAATGCTGCTTCACCAACCTCAAACCATCCTATGGGTGATCTACTCCTACACCAGTATAATGCTTCAAATAGAGCCATCCAAATGCTAGCATGATAATTACTATTGTAAGCAAAGTCAATCAAAGGTAGATGGTCATCCCAACTTTCTTTAAAGTCTAAAACACATGCCCTCAACATGTATTATAATGTCCAAATTGTGCATTAAGACTGACCATCGGTCTGCGGATGAAAGGCTATACTAAGCTTAACCTTTGTACCAAGGCCTTTTTAGAAAGACTGCCAATACTATAAAGTGAACTGTGTTCCTCTATCTAAGATAATGGATAAAGGTTTCCCATGAAGTCTTACTAACTCGTAAACAAATATTTTGGCATAATCTTGCGTTGCATCTGAAGTCTTGACAGATAGGAAATGAGTTAATTTAGTCATTTGATCTACTATGACCCAAATTGAGTCATGCTAAAGTCTTGTACGAGAAAACCTTGTTATAAAATACATATTCACTGCTTTTTAATTCCAAGTAGGGATACTGGCACAAACTGATTCTACCCTTTAGTCACAACAATGGTGCTTACGACCATAAGTGGCCACAAGCTAACTCATGAGCTTGTACCTACTGTGAGGACAGAGCAAGATAGAAATACAATACATGCATAGAAGGTAAGTTGATAAGATACTGTAAAACTAGACGCTAGAATACATATCAAAACATGTCTGAAATATCATATAACAAATGATAACACTGAAATGATTGACTGGCTGTCTAACTGGTCATCTTAATGCCTCTAAACATCATGAAGAGTTGATGGGACAGACCCCTAACTAACTCCAACTAACTGAACATATGAAAATACTAAAGTAATTGAAATAAGAAAATCATGTCCTCGATGGATGAGGATTCACCACTATTGTTGTTAAGAAATGTTGAACTATTTAAGAGCGGTCGGGAAACTGTACATCCGACCCTATGTTATAAGAAAACATAGCGCAAAGAAAAGTATGCGGTCAGTACTTTGAATAAAGTGGTATATGAGATAAGGACTGACTGATATGCATGAAGTAACTGAGTACAAATGCATGAATATGTGATATCTAAGAATGCAAGACCAAGCATAAACATGTTTGAGATAGGATGTAATCTGAAAGACTAAAAGTTGTATAACTAAATAACAGAAAGTCTGTACACTTGGTCAAGCAAACCTGAACTGAAATACACTGATTACTATACTGAGACTGTGGGGGCATCATATAACCAACATGCCCCAATCTGAGCTAGTCAGGGTCCAACCTGCAACCCCAGTTTGAAGGGTGTCAGTACCGTTCTATGAGTACTAACACTGGCTATGTAGATCCACTAAAATCCTATACTGATAGGTTCCCTTTTGAGATAAGTGTCAACCCTCAACTGGTAGATGGATATCTCAAACCCACTCTAGCTACATAGTTCTATAACTTAGGGATTACTTCTAAGGGTCACACTCTCTACTGGCAGGTGAGCCCCATCCATGGGTTTGCTCGGTGCTAAATCCTACTCCCAACTAAACTGACACTGATGCTGAACTGAATTAAACTTAATTAAACATTTTCACATAACTGATAGTGCTCATCATGATCATAAATATCTGAATAAATAATAAGACTCATGGTTTCACTAAATTATTACTTGAAAGATCAAAAATCATGTAAAACACGTAGGTATCGAGTATTAATAACCTACCAACACTGAATGGTTGAAAGGAAAATGCAACATCAAACTTGAAATACTGAAGTATGTAATCATGGTTCAAAGTCCCAAAACATAGACAAGTCATCAAACATATGAGGTTCATAAACTTGAAAATGGGAATTTCATAAACATGAGGAAACAATATGATTACATGGCTAAATTCATAATTTTGGGATTTATCCTGAATCAATTGATGATGACATTGGGATTACAACACTCAAAATATGATATGACTCATTCCACTTGTAAACATAACTTGTAATTGAATTAACAAGATATTCATGGATTTATTTCATCTCAAACTTGTATAAACTCATCAATTAAACTGAAAAAGGGTATTTGGGCTCCATGGGTGAAAGGGACCCGTGGATGAACATCCCACATACCTTAACAACTGAATTCTTGAAGATTTCTTAGATTGGAAGCTTGAATTCTTAATTTTTTTAGAATGAAGTTTGATTTGTTCTTTCGGAAGAAGGGGGGTTTCTTGAGAACAATTTGGGGTGAAAGAGGCAAATAATGCCATTTTAAAAGCCTCAATTCATGTTATGGATGAAATAGGATGAGGGAAAATAACCCAAATGCCCCTTGGGTACTTAAACAATGACACTATGTGGAAGAGAGCAACAGGCCATGTAGCTTACTCCAGTGGAGAGAGAAATGCGGCGCAGAGATTACTTTAGTGGAGAGAGCAATACGGCTCGTAGCTCCTCACCAAAAGAGGATTTTTATGATCCATTGGTGAAAAGGACCTACAAATGACATCCCACATACGTTAATAACTAAATTCTTGAAGATTTTTTGGATTGGAAGCTTGAACTCTTGATTTATTGCGAATAAAGCTTGAATTTCTTCTTAGGGAAAAAGAGGGTTTCTTGAGAGCAATTTGGGGTGAAAGAGGCAAATAATGCCCTTTTGGAAGCCCCAATTCATGTTATGGATGCAATAGAATGAGTGAAAATGACCCAAATGCCCCTTGGGCACTTAAATAATGACATTGTGCGGGAGAGAGCAATACGCCACGTAGCTTACTCTAGTGGAGAGAGAAATGTGCCATGGAGCTAACTCTAATAGAGAGAGCAACGCGCTGCGGAGCTCCTCACTATGGAAGGGAGCAATGTGTCATAGCAAAATTGCGTTGGCTCACTGTTTTGGTATCCAAACACAGCCTGAACCTCATCCAAAAATCCTAAAACTCACTCGAGACATATTTTTAACCTCCCTAACCATGTATCAACTTTAAAATCAACATTTTGGGGTTAGGAAGGCCAAACTAAAAATTAATTTACAAAGTTTAGGGGTCTTCAAAATGACTAAGTCCTCAACACTTAGTGAAATATTTAAGCCTTGGACCCCTTAAGCATGCAACTAAGAGTTGAATCGGGCTTAGAATATTACAAGGTATTACAACATCTCCCCTTTGGGAACATTCATCCTCGACTGAGACTGGTTTAGCTGAGAATACTAAGGAAACTAAGATTATATGCTGAGCATGCATGACTTAAAACATGATTACTTAACTGAGTCTGAAACATGATACATGGACTGAACTAATTTTATGAATGCATGTAATGATACGAGATTGGTTACATAGCTAAAATTGAGAATGGAAAAGAGTCAATCTAAGGGAAATTGTTACCTCAAGATGAATTGGGGTTTGTGACGAAGAGATGAGGATACTTGGTTCGCATATCTGCTTCTTCTTCCCAAGTAGCTCCCTCAACCGACTAATTCCGCCAAAGAACTTTAACCAAGGGATCCTCTTTATTCCTTAGCCTACAAAACTGCTGATCAAGGATCTCAACTGGGACTTCTTCGTAGGAAAGTCTATCCTTAATGTCCATATCTTCTAAATGAAAAAATACAACTGAATCACCAATACATTTCTTTAGCAAGAAAACATGAATACTGGATAAACTGACGCCAAATCTGCAGGCAACTCTAGCTCATAAGCTAATTTCCAAAAACGACTCAAGATTCTATACCGGCCAACATAGAGGAGACGGAGTTTTCCCTTCTTGCCAAATCTCTTTACTTCCTTTATAGGAAAAATTTTCAAATAAACCAAATCACCAACCTCAAACTCAAGATCCCTTTTCCTCACACCTACTTAAGATTTCTGACGGCTTTGGGTTGTCTTTAGCCTCTCTCATATCAATTGACATTTCTCCATTGCCTCAAACACTTAATCTAGCCCTATCAAAACAACTTTAATTACCTTAAACCATCTAATAGGTGATCTACATGTCCTTCCATAGAGAGCCTCAAATGGAGCCATCTGAATACTGGGGAGATAACTATTATTATAGGAAATCTCAATCAAAGGTAAGTGGTCATTCCAACTACCTTTAAAGTCAATAACACATGCCCTAAATATTTCCTCTCAAGTCTAAATAAACCTCTCTACCTGACTATCTTTCTGAGGATGAAAATTTGTACTGAGATAAACTTGAGTACCAAGACCTTTCTGAAAATCCTTCCAAAAGTAAGAGGTAAACTGAGTACCTCTATCTGATATAATAGACAATGGAATCCCATGCAACTTAACCAACTCTCTAATATAAAGCTTGGCATAATCCTCAGCTGAGTACAAAATATGAACAGGCAATAAATTAGCTTATTTAGTCATTCTTTCACCAATGACCCATATCGAATCATGCTGACAATGCGTACGAGGCAACCCTATTACAAAATACATGTTCACCACTTCCCACTTCCAAGTAGGGATGCTAAACTCCTACAATGTACCACTAGGCCTTTGGTGCTCAACTTTGACCTGCTGAAAATTTAGACACTTAGCCATGAACCCTGCAATATCCTTTTTCATACCACTCCATCAATATTTTTCTTGTAAATCATGGTACATCTTAGTGGATCCTAGATAGATAGAATACCGCGCACCATACGTTTTTGCAAGAATTTGCTGTTTCAACCCATCAACATACAGAACATACAACCTACCTTGGCAACAAAGCACACCATCTCCCCCTTGGGAGAAAACCTCCACCTTCTGATCTCAAACTGCCTCCTTTAACTTGACCAAACTGGAATCCCTATCTTATTTTTCTTTCACTTCGGCAACCAATAAAGATTTTGAACCATCCTGAACACATATACTACCTTCAACTGAATTAACCAACCGAACACTTAATCTAGCAAGCTGATGAACCTCACAAACTAACATCTTTTTATCATCCTCTATGTGGGCAACACTACCCATAGACAATCTACTAACGGCATCTGCTACTACATTGTCTTTGCCTAAATGATACAACACACTTATATCATAATATTTTAACAACTCAAGCCACCTTCTGTGAGAAAGATTCAAATCTTCCTACATGAACACGTATTGTAAAATCTTATGGTTAGTAAACACATCAACCTGAAATCCATAAAGATAATGTCTCCAAATTTTCAAGGCAAAAATAATGGGTGCCAACTCAAGATCATGGGTAGGATACTTCTTTTCATGGGGTTTAAACTATCTAAAGACATAGGCTATGAACTTGCCTCTCTACTTTAAAACAAAACCAAGACCAACTTTGGAATGATAGCAGTAAACTACAAACTCATCTGAACCATCTAGAAAAGTCTAGACTGGTGCGGAAGTAAGTCGAGTCTTTAACTTTTAAAAACTCTTCTCGTAAGAATCTGACCACTAAAATTTGAATTTCTTATGAATCAATGAGACATGGGAGATGCAATAGAAGAAAATCTTTGGAAAAACCATTTGTAGTAGCCATCCAAATCGAAGAAACTCTTGATATCTAATAGAGAGATAGGTCTGGGCCAGTTTCTCACTGCTTTTATATTTTGAGGGTCAACTTTAATGCCATCACCGGAAACAATATGGTCAAGAAAAGCTAATGACCTTAGCCAAAATTTGCACTTACTCAATTTGGTAAACAACTAATGAGCTCTAAGGGTCTGCAACACAATTCTCAAATGATTTGCATGATCATTATCACTACAGGATAGATAAGGATATCATCAATGAAGACTATGATGAACATGTACAAGTACTATTTAAACACCCTATTCATCAATTCCATGAAAGCTGCACGGGCATTTGTTAGTCGAAAAGATATAACTAGGAATTCAAAGTAGCTATATCGAGTTTTAAAAGTTGTCTACGGAATATCCCATTCTCTAACTCTAAGATGATGATAACTGGATCTAAGGTATATCTTAGAGAAATAACTAGCACCCTAAAGTTGATCGAACATGTCATCAATTCTGGGGAGTGGATACTAATTCTTTGTTGTGACTTTGTTCAACTGATAGTAGTCAATGCACATTTTAAAGGAACCGTCTTTGTTATGCATGAATAAGACTGGAGCGCCCCATAAAGAAATATTAGGCCTGATGAAGCCCTTATCTAAGAGATCCCTTAACTGTTCTTTTAACTCCATAAGCTTAGCTGGAGCCATTTGGTAAGGTAGAATAGAGATAGACTGGGTATCTAGAAGAATATCTATTTTGAAGTCAATTTTCCTCTCGAGAGGGACTCTGGGAAGATCTTCAGGGAATATATCTGAAAATTCATTTACTACAGGAACTGACTCAAGACTCAGAGTCTCAGTGGTTGAGTATTTGACTCGGACAAGATGCTAAACATGCCCTTTAGATATCATCTTTATTGCTCTAAGGTATGAAATAATCTGATCCGTAAGCACTGAAGTACTACCCCTCCATTCAATGACTGGTTCATTGGGAAACTAAAACTGAACGACCCTATTTCTATAATCAATTGAACAAAACATGAGTAGAACCAATCCATGTCGAGAATGACATCGAAATCAATCATCTCTAACTCTATAAGATCAACTAAGGTGATTTTCTAAGATACTGTGAACGGGTAATTTTTGTATACCCATCTAGCTATAATAAATTACCCACTAGGGTAGACACTAGGAAAGGCTCTGCTAATATTTTAGGAGTCATAAAAGAAAGTGAAGCTCTGGGATCTAACAATACATAAACATGAAGATGGAAAACCTGTAACGTACCCGTAATCACATCAGAAGAACTTTACTGATCATGCCGAGTCTAGAATGCATACAACCTATTCTAATGCAGCCCACTGGTTGCACTAGAGGTGGTACCCTACTAAGTCAGGCGACCTGTTGAAGTTGAAATATAATGGGACTAACCTTGCTGACCATCCCTCGGGCAATCCCTGACCCTGTGACCTGGCGTTCCATAACAAAAACACATATCACTACCAGCCTTACACTCACCCTAATGAGTCCTACCACATTTCCCACAGAGTGGATTAGTATGACCACTGTTCAAACTGCCTTGGGACTTAGAGACTGATGCTCTAACCTGACTATCTTACTGAACATAGGCATTGACGCACTAGCTGAAGATAGAGCTGGTACTGAAAATTTTTGACTGAACTAAGAACAGTTACCACATTTCAACCTTGGCTGAGGAAAGTTGAAACTACCTGTTCTGGCCCTCTTATTCTCTCTTTCCCTCTTCTTATAATTTTTCTCCTCAATCTACTGGCATGAGCAATCACCCTAGATAGGTCCATCTCTTTAATCAATATGGCAGTCATAAACTCCTTAACCACACCATCAAATACACCAAACACAAACTTACTTATTCTAGACCTATTATCTACTACCATAGAAGGAGCATACCTTGACAACTGAGTGAACATAAGTGAGTACTCCTTTACGCTCATATTACCCTGCTTCAAATTGATAAACTCTTGAACCTTAGATTCCCTCAACTATAATGGAAAAAACCTATCCAAGAAAGTTGTGGAAAACTCTGCCCACTTTATCGGCCCTGCATCAACACCGCGGTCTTTCTTCTACTGCTTAAACCAGGTATGAGCATATCCTGCAATTGATATATACATCTAACTCCGCACTATCACTCGAAGGGATGCCCATGATATATGTCACTTTCTACACCATATCCAGAAATTCTTACGGATCCTTCTCAGACTTGGATCCGGACAATAGAGGGGGATTCATTCTGGTGAAATCCCAAACCTTAACTGCAGCTGTATTTGGCAATGGATTAGCTGGGAAAATAGCCTTCTAGTTATTCTAAGTAGCTACTGAATGGGATAAAGCCATGAAAGCGGCCCTGAATTTGGCGTGAGAGACGTGCTAATTCAGGAGATCTTCCTAAACAGGTGGTAGTATGGGTTGATCCCTATTTCTTCTTTCATTGTTTCTTCTAGAAGGCATTTTCTGTAAATGGAATGAAGGATAAGTTAGAAAGAGAGTTTAAATAGATATCATGCTCTTTTGAATGACATGAACACTGAAGAAAGGGAAACTTTCCTAAGACATTTCATAGCTTCCTATCCATAAGTGTGGCACGCTTCACAACATGCATAAGACTCTACTCAATGCGGCTTTAAAACTCCCTAGTACACTTTAAAACCATAGGCTCTGATACCAAGGTTTGTCATGACCCGAGGCTACCCCCTAGTCATGACAATGGTGCTTACGACCATAAGTAGCCACAAGCTAACCCATGAGCTGGTACCTACAGTAAGAACTGAGCAAGATAGAAATATAATACATGTGCGAAAGGTAAGCTGATAAGATACTTTAAAACTAGATACTAAAATACGAATCTAAACGTGTCTAAAATATCTGGTAACAACTGATAACACTAAAATGACTGGCAAACTGTCTAACAAATCATCTAAAAGCCTCTAACCATCATGAGAAGTTGATGGGACAGTCCCCCAACTAACTCTAACTAACTAAACATATGAAAATACCAAAGTAACTGAAAGAAGAAAATCATGTCCTCCATGGATGAGGACTCACCACTATTGCTGCTGAGTAACATTGAACTATCTAAGAGCAGTTGGAAAACTATGAGTCCAAACCAATATTATAAGCCAACATAGCACAAAGAAAAGTATGCAGTCAGTACTTTGAATGTACTGGTATATGAGATGGGGACTGGATGATATGCATAAAGTAACTAAGCATAAATGCATGAACATGTAATATCTAAGAATGCAACACCAAGCATAAACATATTTCTGAGATAGGCTGTAATCTAAAAGACTAAAAGTTATTATAACTGAATAACTGCAATTATGTACCCTTGGTTGAGCAAACCTGAACTGAAATATACTAATTACTTTACTGAGACTGTGGGAGGTACCATATAACCAACATACCCCAATTTGTGCTAATTGGGGTCCAACCTGTAACCCTAGCTAGAAGAGTGTCAGTACCGTGCCATGGGTACTAACACTGGCTATGTGGATCCACTAAAATGGTGTCCTGAAGGACTAGCAAGTCACCATCTACTAATAGGTGCCCTCATGAGACAAGTGTCAACCCTCAACTGGTCATACTGGCTATGTAGTTCTATAACTCAGGGATTGCTACTAAGGGATACACCTCTATTGGTAGGTGAGCCCCTATGCCTACGTTCGCTCAGTGCTAAATCCTACACCCAACTAAACTAACACTAATGTTGAACTGAACTAAACTCAACTGAACATTTTTACATAACTAGTAGTGCTTATCATGATCATAAATATCTGAGTAAATAATAAGAATGGTTTCATTGAATTATTACTTAAAAGTTCTGAAAGTATGTAAAACATGTAGGTATCGGGTGTTCATAACCCGCCAACAGTGAATGATTGAAAGGAAAATACAATATCAAGCTTGAAATACTAAAGTATGTAATCAAGGTTCAAAGAACCAAAACATAAACATTTCATCAAACATGCGTGGACATAAACTTAAACTTGGGAATGTCTTAAACATGAGGAAACAATATGATTACATGGATAAATTCATAATTTAGGAATGTATCCTAAAGTCAATCGATCATGACATGGGGATTGCAACACTCAAAACATGATATGACTCATTCCACTTGAAACACTTGTAAACATAACTTGTAATTAAATTAACAAGGGATTCATGGATTTATTTCATCTTAAACATGTATAAACTTATCAATTAAACCGAAAAGGGGGTTTTGGGCTCCATGGGTGAAAGGGACCCATAGATGAACATCCCACATAACTTAACAACTAAATTCTTGAAGATTCCTTGGATTGGAAAGTTGAACTATTGATTTTTTTAGAATGAAGCTTGATTTGTTCTTGGGGAAGAAGGAGGGTTTCTTGAGAACAATTTGGGGTGAAAGATGCAAATAATGCCCTTTTAGAAGCCTCAATTCATGTTATGGATGAAATAGGATGGGGGAAAAGAACCTAAATGCCCCTTGGGTACTTAAACAATGAAAATGTGTGGGAGAGAGCAACATGCCATGTAGCTTACTCCAGTGGAAGAGAAATGCAGCACAGAGATTACTCTAGTGGAGAGATCAACACAGTGCATAGCTCCTCACCATGAGAGGGAGCAATGTGTCGCAGCCAAATTTTGTTACCTCACTATTTTGGCTTTCCAAACATGGCCCGAACCTTATTGAAAAATCACAAAACTCATCGAGACATAGTTTTAACCTCCCTAACCATGAATCAACTTAAAAATCAACATTTCAGGGTCGGAAAGGCCAAACTAAAAATCCACAAAGTTTAGGGGTTTTGAAAATTACTAAGTCCTCAATACTTAGTGAAATTTTTAAGCCTTGGACCCCTTAAGAATGCAACTAAGAGCTGAATCAAGCTTTGAATATTGTGGGGTATTACAGATCCTAATATGTTGCAACGTACCTCCCTACCTCTAGTGTTCAACTTTAACTAGCTAAAAATTTGGACACTTAGCCACAAACTCTGCTATGTCCCTTTTAATACCATTCCATCAATAAATTTCTCGTAAGTCTCAGTACATCATAGTAGCACCCGGATGAATAAAATACCTCAAACCAAGAGCCTCAGCTAGTATCCTTCCCCTTAACTCGTCTGCATCTGGAACACAAAGCCTACCTTGATAGTGAAGTACATCATCTCCCCCTTGAGAGAAAACCTCAATCTTCTGCCACTGGACTGCTTCCAATATTTGGCTAAGTATGGGATCGTTTTGCTGTTACTCCTTCACTTCCACTACCAAAGGTGATCTAAACCGATCTGAACTACTGCTCCCCTATCATCAGTATCAAAAACTTATTCCCAAATGGGCTAATCCATGCACCTTTTTGGACAATTTCCTTTTTTACTTTTTCACATGAGCCACACTACCCATGGACAACCTACTCAGTGCGTCATCCACCACGTTGGCCTTACATAGATGATAGATCACATTCATGTCATCATATTTCAATAATTCTAACCACCTCCTTTGAAAAGATTCAGCTTCTGTGATAAAATACGTACTAAAGATTATTGTGTTTAGTGATAACAACAACATGCATACCATTGAGGTAGTGTCTCCAAATTTTCAAAGGAAAAAAACCACGACAACAAACTCTAAGTCGTAATTTGGGTAATTCTTTTTGTGATCCTTAAGTTACCTGGAGGCATAGGCTATCACTCTCCCATTTTGCATCAATACACAACCTAACCCAACACTAGAAGCATCACAATACACTACAAATCCATCTATCCCTTCTGCAGAGCTAACACTAGTATTGAAGTCAATCTATTCTTCATATCTTGGAAAATCTTCTTACATTTATCTGACCATATAAACTTTACTTTATTTTGTGTCATCTTAGCCAATGGTGTGACTATAGAGGACAACCCTTCAATAAACCTTCAATAATATAAAGCCAAATCTAAAAAGCTTCTAATATCGGATAAGTGATAGTTCTGGGCCAGTACTTGACTGCATTAGTCTTCTGAGGATCTAAATAAATACCAGCCACTGAAATAAACTACCCCAAGAAGGTAATAGATTCCAACCAAAACTTATATTTACCAAACTTCACATATAATTGACGGTCCTTGAGGGTTTGCAATACTATTCTTAAATGGTCTGCATATTCCTCCTAACTCCTGGAATATACTAGTATGTCATCTATAAAGACAATGACAAAAACGTCCAAATACTACTTGAAGACCCTGTTCATCAAATCTACAAAGGCTGTAGGAGCATTAGTCAGTCCAAACGACACAACCACAAACTCAAAATAGTCGTACCTTGTTTGGAAAGCATTTTTTAGAATGTATTGCTCCCTGACTTTTAACTGATGATATCCTAACATAAGGTCAATCTTGGAAAATTACCAGGTACCCTAAAGTCGATCAAAAAAATTATCTATCCTAGGAATGGGATACTTGTTCTTGATGGTAACCTTATTTATCTATATATAATATATACACATTTGGAGTGTGCCATCTTTCTTGTGCACGAAAAGGACTGGAGCACCCCACAAAGAAATACTGGGTCTGATGAAACCTTTATCTAAGAGATCCTTAAGCTGATCCTTTAACTCTTTAAGTTCAGTCAAAGCCAGCAATATGGAGGGAAAGGAAAAGGCTGAGTATCAGGAAGAAAATCAATACCAAACTCTATTTCTTTGTCTAGAGGTACCCCTGGCAAATCTTCAGGGAAAACCTCTGGAAACTCATTTACTACCCGGACAGATTGAATTATCGGGACTTCAGATTTAGTATCTTTGACTCAAACTAAATGGTAGATACACCCTTTTGATATTAACTTCCTGGCCTTAAGATAAGAGATGAAACGGCATTTCGGAGACACAAAACTGCCCTTTTATTCAAAAACTACCTCATTAGAAAATTAAAACTTGACCATATAGGTGTGATAATCTATTGATGCACAGTATGAATGGAGCCAATCTATGCTTAGAATAACATCAAAATCTACCATCTCTAGCTCTATTAGGTCTGCTGGTGTGATCTTATGGAGAATGGTAATAGGAAACTCCATATAGACTTACATAGCAATAACTGACTCACCCACTAGGGTCAAAACTGAGAAGGGCTTAGGGAGATTTTCAAGACCTACCTAAAATCTATAGCAACCAATAGAGTCATATAAGAGAGATTTAATCTCGGGTCTTATAACACATATACATCAAGGTAAAAGTCATGAAGTATGCCAATGACAACATTTGGAGAACTCTCCTTCTCCAAATGGAATACTAAAGTATAAAATTGATTTTGGCGCTAACTTCCACCAGTACTAGACAATGCACCCTATGAAGGAACTAGGTGACCTAGATAAGCTACTGGATTTTTGCTTGAGTTTGAGGATGAGCATCTCTACTTCCTTGATTAGTACATAGAGACTCCTTGATTCTTTGGTCTATCTTACCAACATACAATCAACAGGATGGGTCCTACCATACTTTGCACATATCGGGTAATTGGGTCTCCCGACCATACTGTTTTGAGACTTGGAATTTAAAGTCCTTCCCCACTGCTCCTACCTGGTCCTGGGTGAAGGGGCACTGACTTAAGATAGTGTTGGCACTGATGAATGACCCTAAAACTACGAATAGCTTCCCCTTCCAGACCTTGGCTAACTCTACTCAAACTATTCAGTCCTAGCTCTCTTGTTTCTCCTCCCTTTCCTTCAACTTTTCTGCCTCAATCTAATGAGCATGAGTCATCAATAGAGAAATGTCCATATCCCCAATCAACATGGCAGTCCTACACTCCTTAACTACTAAATCATATACTCCAATAACAAACTTACTCATACAAGCTCTAGAGTCAGATAACAACTCTAGGCATACTTAGCTAATTAAGTGAACTTAAGGCAGTACTCTTTTACTTTCATAGAGCCCTACCTCAGGTTTATAAACTTCTGCAGTTTAGCCTTTATCATATCTTGAGGAAAGAACTATCAAGAAAAGTATTCTGAAATACCTGCCAACTTATAGGAGTTGCATTATCACCCCTACCATCCTTCCATATAGTGACCCAATCATGAGCAATATTCTTCAACCTATAGGATGCCATCTTTACACTATCCTCTTCAGTAACACGCATGATCTGAGTAATCTTTCTCACCTCATCAATAAAGAGTTGATGATCCTTATCTAACTTTGACCCATGGAACTTAGGTAGATTCATCCTTATAAAGTCCCAAATTTGGGTTGTATCTAGGTAACCATTGAGCTAAAATGGGATTGTTGGTTGTTGGTTTCCCTGAACATTGGCATTCACAGCTTGGGCCAACACTTGAAAGGTAGCCTAAAATTCTGCATAAGATACATTCTCATTAAGGGGTTGGCGTGCAAGGGTGGTTGATCACCATTTCTACGTGCATCGGCTAGGCGAGGAGGCATATTCTGTCATGAAAAGTATGAGTTAAGGAATATAGAGATAACTGTAAGCGTGATAGATCATGAAATAAATGATGATTCCTAACTCTTTCTTTATCCTCCTGCTCATAAATGTGGTGTGCTTCACATTCATGATCAAGACTCTACGCAATAAGGCTACTTTGACTCCCTAGGACTCTTTAAACCTTAGGCTCTGATACCAAGTTTGTAACACCCCGAAACTATCCTCTAGACATCACATGGTGCTCAAGACTATGAATAGCCCTAAGCTAACCCATGATATCTATTCAACTTACAACTCGTATGGATGGTGAACTATTATGCAAACATGGACAAAAGATAAATAATTCCACAGCTTAAACATAAATCTTTAACTTGGGAAGCCTTAAAAAACTCTTTAAACATAGAACATTCACAGTCTAACAATCCTCTACTATTGACTAGAGAGCCACTGGGATAGACCCTAGTTGACCCAAACAAAAATGAAAATCAAATAACTAAAGTACTTTCATCAATAAACAAGAGTCTGATAAGCTGGGTCCTCAGACTATGAGGACTCACCAAAGTCGGGATATAGGTGATGATGCCCGTAGTCAATCGTGCTACTAAAAATGATCACCAAAACCTATATTATAAGATAATGTAGCATATAGACATATATATGGGTCACTACCTTTGGAATGTAATGAGTATATAGGGATGAATGCAATGTAAAACAAGAACTGAATATTTATGTAAACTTTCAAATAGTGCATGCTAAGACTAAATGACTCACCTTGAACTTGAGTAAAACTAAAGACTTCAAGATCATAAAACTTTGATAATGATGAATAAGAGTGAACTTAGTGATCCATAACACTTTGGTTCTAAAATCTTCACCCTTATTCTTTCTTATGGGAGATTCTTCTAACCGGCATAAATCATGTGAGCTACCATGCAGTCCAATATCTTACCCATGTTGGGGAGAGCTATTCTATCCTTGCAATCAAAATAGAACCTTAACTTAAGTGATCACTATACTTCATCCATATGGGGAAAAATCTTAACCTGCGGTGGCTCTTAGTTTCCAGGAATTTAGGATACGCTCATCTGCATTCCCTTTTTAGTGCTAAATATTACTCCTAAAATATACATATGTTCATACTTAAGAAATCCACCTTAAATAGCATAAGGGATTATGGATGGAAAACCAATTATGCTTCACTTCACTTTAATTATAATCAATATGAATATTTATGGATTTTATATCTTATCTTTAAATAAAAGGATCAAGCTTTCTTGAATCATTCTATATTGCATATAAATGGAGTTGTAAGCTCAATACTTCTTCTTAAATATTGAAACTGTTACTATATTTCATAGAACTTATAACAAAATATCAGGCTCAATGCCCATATAGAAATCTTTCATTAGAATCTAAATCCAAGTAATGAAGTTCAAATGACAATATTAATATTAAAGTTTAAAACATGAATAAATGTAACCTTTATGTATCTTTAGCCTTTAAATCACAAGATAAGGTTATACTTCAATATATGAGAATTTGGGGAATGAACCCTAATATAAAAATATGTAAATTGAACTTAAAAATCATGTTTTTAGGGCACAAGGATGGAAGATAACCTTGCTCAAAAACCCCACATACCAGGAATTGGTTGACTTGTGAAGAGAGCTTGAACTTTGAGACTTGAAAGATAACTTGGTAAGAGAAACCCTAATCTTGATGGTCTTGAAGATGGAAAGAGGAAAGTGTTGATAATCGACCAAAAGTAGAGAAAAATAACGCTCTTTTTTAGGTTATAAGTTGTGGGTTAGGAGTTAATGGAGGGGATAAATACCAAAAGGCCCTTTAACTAAACACTACAAAAATTGATCGCCAGTCTTCACAAGTCAATTATACGACTCATATGGTGATGATATGAGTTAGCCTCATGACTTTTAAGCTTGGTAGGATCAAGATAGTATATTCTAGTCAAAGTACGAGTCTAAACCTTTGACTAGTAACATCACATTATGACTTGTATCCCCTCATAACTTGGATAGAAACTTAGATAGACTAGGCTACTGACCTTATGACTCATCTTTATACGACTCGTATAGAAATCTTACAACTCTAAGGGTCGAGTCGTGCCTATAACAGAATGTCAATCATTTCACACTATCTAAGATATGACTATAACATACTATTCATATGTTATCTGTACGACTCAAGAGAATGAGTATTACATTGTACAGTGAAATTTAGGCCCGGGGTATTACACCATGCCTATAATAATACTAAAGAAGTAAAAATATAATGTGCGGAAGCTAAATTATAGATTAACTAATAATAATTAATACTAGAATCAATACAACTATTTGTCTAAAAAACTTAAATGAGTTAAGAATTTAACACCTGTCTGACTGTCTGAAAGCCTCCACTAATATGAATTATTGGTACAAGCCCCCAACTAACTCTGACTGACTGCAATAAAAGTAGTCTAAAAAGGAAAATGACTGATAAATAGTCCTCGAATGATAAGGACTTACTAAACTACTGCTGATTAGTGCCGAAATATGCTAAGTATGGTCCGGGTACTGAGAGTTTGGACCTATATTATGAGACAATATAGCACAAAAGAAATTATGTGATCAGTACTTTAAATGTACTAAGTATGCGAGATAGGAAATTTAACTGGCATAAACTGAGCATGAATGCATGAACATGTACACTGAATACATGACCAAGCATAATATTGTACTGGATAAAACTAAATAACTAAATATCTAAGGAACTGGATACTCAGTCAAGCAAACCTGAATTAATCATAAATTTAAACTGAACTAAGGACTATGGGAGCAAGAAATAACCGACATAGCTTAATCTGAGAAAATCAAGGTCTAACTTATAACCCCAGTTGGAAGGGTTCCAGTACCTTGCCAAGTGTACCAGCACCGGCTAGCGAGGATCCACTAAATGGATGTTTTAAATGACTAGGGTGTCAGTCCTCAACTGGTGGGTGACCCC
Organism: Capsicum annuum; assembly: GCF_002878395.1. NCBI lineage: Eukaryota > Viridiplantae > Streptophyta > Magnoliopsida > Solanales > Solanaceae > Capsicum > Capsicum annuum. Next base: position 22,672,913 of record NC_061114.1, read on the forward strand.
TCATAACCTATGGTGGTGCCGTAGTTATAGAACTTAGGAACTTCTACTAAAGGTCTCAGTCCTTAACTGATAGGTGAGGCTAAATCCCTACATTCACTCGGTGCTAAGTACTACTCCCAACTGAACTAACACTGATAACTAATATAAGTTGAACATGATAATATTTTGAATATAGCAACATGAGTTTGATTTGAATTTCTAATTGCATGTAACTAACATATTCATGAATATATTAGGTATAAGGTGTTCATAACCCATCTACTTTGACTAATGCAAAGGAATATGATAACTTCAATTGAATATCATAAGGAAATTTCACAACTTAAACCCCAAAACTTAATATCTTATGATGTTAAAAGGATTCATGATTCTAAACATAGGAAAAGGTCATTCTTAAGAAAACATGTACTCATATGATAATCTCAATACAAATTAAAGAAAACATGGAAAGCTCATATTTGATCTGGAACCCAAAACTTAAAAACGAATTTAGACTTGTAGATTGAGAAGTTATTGGGATTCAATGGGTGAAAGGGACCCATTGATAAAATCCCACATGCCTAAAGGTGGAAGCAGAGAAATCCTTAGAACTAAAATTGTTCTTGAGAAACCTTAACTTGTTTTTGGAGATGAGAGAATCGCTTTTTTGGGCGAAATGTTAAGTAATTTAAGTTTATGAGGTGATAGGGTAATTTAATCCCTTAATAACTGATGTTGGAGTACCCAAATGATGTGGGTTTGGGATTAGAAGAATGGTAATTAACCAAAAAGCCCTTTTTAAATTGTATAAGAATTTACTAGTTCCAGTAATAACGACTCAAGCTACAACTCGTTATGACTAGTCATGAGTCATAGTCTGGTGTGGTGACCTGGAGATCTAATCCTTGGGTCCTTACTATCTTGACAATGACTCACTCCTGGTGACTTGTGATGTTTAATAAAAGGTCATCACTAAGAGTGTTGGCCTGAAGTTCAATCCCTTGGTTTCTTTGTTGTTGTGACAACGGGTCCACACAATGACTCATTATGTCTGATAACGAGTTGTAGGCAAAACTCATTTCCATTGGGCAAAAATCTGGGATCTTCATGGTGTGGCAATGACTCACATATAATGACTCATTATGTCTGATAATGGGTCACTGCCGGAGTTGTTATCACAGGCAGTTTGACTGTCCCTTAGGCAAATTTTCCTGAACTCCATACTAAGATATCATATAAAGGTAAGACTGGTAGTGTTGGAAAGATAATTCAATGGCCTATCTCATGGAGGGTCTAAAGCTAAAAATTCTAGGGTATTACAATATCTCTTCCTTGGGATCATTCATCCCCGAATGAAACTGACTAAGCTGAAGCATTAGGGATGAAAACTGAGATTTTATACTTAACACTTATGAACTGAACTAGTTGAATCCGTGACTGGTGCATGGATAGAGCTAAAATAAGGAATTCATTCTATGACATAAAAATAGCTCGAAGGATTGAGATAGAAATGAAAGAATTAATTAATTAGGGTAACGTTTACCTTAAGCTAGAGCTGAGGTCGAAGAGAAAAGATGGTGGTACTAGGCTTGAATGTCTACTTTTGCTTCCCAAGTAGCCCCCTCAACCGACTGGTTCCTCCACAAAACTTTTACCAAGGCAACCTCTTTATTCCTTGACCTACAAATGTGTCGATCAAGGATTTTAACTGGGATCTCTTTGTAAGAGGGGATACTTTCCATGTCAACCCTTTCTAAAGGAACTACTGATGTTGGATCACCAATACATTTCTTTAATAAAGAGATATTGAAAACTGGATGCACCAATGCTAAGTCTGTAGGCAACTCAAACTCATAGGCAACCTTGTAATACCGACTCAAAATCTTATAGGGACAATTCTCTTTTTTACCAAACGTCTTCACCACTTTCATAGTTGAGATTTTCAAGTAAACAAAATCTCCAACCTCAAACTCAAGCTCTCTTCTCCTCACATCTATATAGGATTTTTGGCGAATTTGATCAGTCTCCAGCTTTTCTCTGATCAGTTGATCTTTCTCAATTGCCTCATGCACTAAATCTATCCCTATCAAGGCACATCACCAACCTCAAACCAACCAATAGAAGATCTATACTTCCTACCATAAAGAACCTCAAATAGGGCTATCTAAATACTGGAGTCATAGTTGTTATTGTATGAAAACTCAATCAAAGGAAAGTAATCATCCCAACTTCCCTTGAAATCAAGTACACATTCTCTTAACATGTCCTCTAAGGTCTAAATGGTCCTTTATGCCTAACCAACTATCTGCAATTGAAAAGTAGTACTAAAATGAACTTGGGTACTAAGACCCTACTAAAAAGCCTTTTCCAAAAATGAGAGGTGAACTGGATACCTCTATTTGAAATAATGATCAAAGAAACTCCATGTAATTTCACCAATTCTCAAAGATAAAGTTGGGCATGATCTTCTACTAAATCTAGTGTATTAATTACTAAGAAATAAGCTGATTTCATCATTCGATCTATAATAACCCAAATATATTTATGCTATTGACAAGTACTGTCACGACCCGAGGTTGCCTCCTAGTTACGACAATGGTGCTTACAGTCACAAGTGAACAAAAGCTAAACCATGAGTTGGTACCTACTGTGAGCACTGAGTAAACTAATAATAAACAACATATGCATAAAAACAACTGATAATTCCATAAGATTTTCAATATTGAAACACGATTAAATCATAGATCTGAAATATATGAAGACATATTGAAAAAAATGATAAAATAAATGATGAACTGTCTAACTGTCTGAATGTCTAAAAACATCTAACTAACTAACTGTGGAGTTGATGGGACAAGTCTCCAACTATATTCGAGTGACTAAATAATACTGAACTACTAAATAATAAAAATAAAACATTATGTCCCTGAAAGATAAGGACTCACCATGCTACTGCTGAGTAATGCTGGGATGTCTAACTTCAGTCGGGAGACTGAGCATCTAAACCTATGATATAAGATATCATAGAGAGAGAAAAAGTATGCAGTCAATACTTTGAATGTACTGTATATGGTATGAGGTTAGGTTGTAATGCAAGGGTTAATAGTGCACGAAATAACGACTGGATGAATAACATGAGATAACTGAGTATGTATGCATGAAAACTGAAATACTGAGTATGCAATACCAAGCATGTAATATTTTTGAACTAATCTGTAAACTAAATTACTAAAATCTGATAACTGGATAACTATAAGTCTGTATGCTATGGTCAAGCAAACCTAAATAGAATTCTGTACTGAGATTGTGGGAGGTATTATCTAACTGACATGCCTCAATCTAAGCTAATCGTGGTCCAACCTGTACCCCAGTTGGAAGGGTGGCAGTACCGTGCCATAGGTACTAACTCATGGCTATGTGGATCCACTCAACCGGTATCCCGAAGGACCAGGGTGTCAAGCCTAACTGGTGGGTGACCCTTGAGAGGAAGTCAAGCCTCACTAATGGGTGACTCCTTAGAGAAATTCAATCCTAACTTACGGGTGACTCCTTATATCCTATGCTGGCTACGTAGTTCTGGAATACAGGGACTACTACTAATAACTCTACCTAACTAACAGGGAAGTTGCAATCCCTATATTCACTCGGTGCTAAATCCTACTCCCAACTGAATTGACACTGATTACTGGCATGAACTGAGCTTAACTAAACAAACGACTGATCATAACCATTGACTGAATGATAATGCTCATGGAATATCTTAATTCATTCTGAAGATACTAAAATTACGTAGAAAGCTATGTATTAATTGCTCACAACCCTCCAACATTGAATGGGAGTAATAATACGGACATAAAAAAGCATTGAAACCATAGTAGGGGATCATTAAAAAAATCCAACACTTAGGCATTTCATCAAACACATGAGAGTCATGAACTTAAACATGGGAATGCGTAAATCATATGATAATAACATAATTACAACACTAAAACCATGATTTAGGGATTTAACATGATAATTTCATCATTTAAATGTGTAAAGGCTCATTCCATTAAAACACTTGTAAACACAATACATAAATCGAAATTCATAAGGGCTTCATGGAGATAATTCATCATAAATATGTAAAATTCATCATTTAAAACATAAAAATAAATTCTTGGACTCAATGGGTGAAAACGGCCCATGGATGAACATCACACATACCTTAAACCTTAAATCTTGAAAGAGAAACACAAATCTTTAAACTTCTTTGAAAGTTTTTAAATTTGGGAACTTGATTTTTTGGTTTTCTTAGAGGGAAGGTAATTGAATTTGATGACTTGGGAGATGGTTAGGGTTTTTTTAGAGGAAATTGGAGAATATGGGAAAAGAATTCCCTAACTGAAGCTTTAATTCGTGTTATATGAATTAGGTCGATGGGAAAAGACATAACTACCCCTCAGGAAATTAAATCCAAAATTAGAATGCGGATTGGAAGGCCACCACGACGCGATGAAGGGCTCATCACTATACCTACCACGACGCACCACTATCATGGTGCGGTTATGGAATTAAAATCCAAACATGACCCAATCCGAACCCAAAAAATCTAAAACTTCCCCGAGATGTGCTCTTTACACCCTTGAGCATGAATTAACTCAAAAACCAACATCTTAAGGTCGGAAGACTCGTTTAAAAATCTTTGAAGTTAAGAGGCCAAAAATATGGCTAAGTCCCCAACACTTGGTGAAATTTTAAAGCTTTAAGCCTCTTATGCATGCAACTGGGAGCTAAATTAAGCTAAGAAAAGTACGAAGTATTACAATATCTTCCCCTTAGGAACATTCATCCTCGACTGAGACTGATTAAGATGAGAATACTGGGGAAACTGAGATCATATACTGAACATGCACAATTGAAACCATGATTACATGACTGAGTATGAAACATGATACATGAACTGAATATCATGGACCGAACTAATAACTTAAATACATACAGTGACATGAGAAAGGCTGAGTTAGAAATGGCAAAATCATCTTAGAAGTAACCGTTGCCTCAGGCTGGATCAGGTTTCATGAAGAAAAGTTGAGAGGTTTAAGATATAAAAACTCAGTGTATTATAATAGCTCCCCCCTTGGGATTATTCATCCCCCAATTCTACTGACTTGGCTAAAATATTAAGGAAAGACTGAGATAATGTACGAGGCACTTATGAATTGAATCATGACTGAATATCTAAATCTGAATCATGATGCATGAACTGAACTGAATTCACAATTTACATGGATGCGAACAAACTATCTCTTAGAATGGCAATATTCATGAAACTTCGGATGGTAAGACTAGATCGAAAGATGGAAAAACCATAGAAGTTTGTCTATCTGACTGCTAAACTGAATTGTTGGCTATACAGATTGAATTATAGTAAAAACTTATACTCAACTGGAGTATTTCTTCAACACTCCTTCTAAGAAGTTATAATAACAGTAGGGAGCAAAGTACTTGGGCTTGATCTGAGTAAGATATATGAGTAAGGACTCTTAATAAGGCTATAACTCTGTAACATGGGACTTATTCTATGAGATATAATTGGAATATCTATGCCTTAGATAATGCAACTACTACTCTCAAGCTTAGACATACTCGTCAAATACTCCCTCAACTATACATTCCATTTCAATACCACAGTTTACTTGAGGCTACTGAAAATATTCACATGGGCACTGATAACTCTATCTACTTAAGTCTAAACTGAACTGAATTCTCTCACTATGTTCAAGCCAACTTGAATCTACAAAGTTCACTCATAATATTATAATACTAGTCGAAATTATAAAACAAGAAACACTTGATCTCTCCTATCTAAACAATTGTTCATTATCACTATCTTAACCTAAGGAGAGGTCACTGAAATTCTATAACTTGAGGACCTAAAGTATGAAAGAATACTATGCATAAATTGGACACTTAACTGAGGCCTGAGAAATAGAGTATTAACATCATGAATTCGTCAATGAGGTCTAAACTAAGGATATAGTTGACATAATTAGAATTTCGATAATCATAGGAGTGTAGCATGAGTACCTGGAACCGAACATACTGTGAAACATGGGTACCTGAGTCATGAGTTGCATGACCTGAGCTTGAAGTTCATGATTTCATGGAACATAATTCGTACTGTTGAGTGACCTGGAACTCCTTATACTAGGAACTGAAAGTGCACATGATTCTCTATGATGTACATAAGTGTGAACTGTGATCATGGAGATGACATGTAAGTCAAGAGTAGATATTATGATAATTAAAGTACAAATACTGAAATAAGCATGGATCAGGCATCTTTCTCCCTAGTGTTATTCTACAATACACTGGCATCACTACTAGAATGTGAGAGCCTAACTTGGTTACAGGTCCTATCATCTCCCCCTTATCATCAATTCATCCTCCTAAGTTGGTGGTATAATAATACGCATAAGGATAAACTCACCCTGAAAGACTATGCCTGATAATGTAAGACCCACTGCTAGTATTTCCTTTTGATATACAATTCTTAGCTTTCTATAGCCCCAACTATCACTATACAATAACTTAAACACTGACTAAATTAGAATTTCTAGGAGTATCACCATACCAGTTCACACAATCTAGTGCTTCAAGTTTACTTTCTATTAGCTCAATCTTCAAAGATTCAAGCTTATATTCTAACACTTAACATGGATATCCCCAAATATTTAATGAACCATACTACTTTCATCATAGCCTACAAATATCACATCTCTAAACTTAAATTATATCTTCCTACACCATAAGAATTACCATTACTCTAACATTCCCAACATCAACAATATATAATTTTGAATCAACAAACTTAAATTTTTCCATACTCTATTTCAATCTTACTGATTCACCCTTCATACAACTAGCACCATGGATACATAGTCTACTAAATCCAGATAAACTCTATCCCTACTTTACTGCTGCCAAGCTTCTGGATTCATACTTCTAACTATAGATTATATGTTGTCATAGGATTTCGAAAAGGGATCTGAAAACACATCTGACCCCTAAGCACTGAGCTACTACCCCTTTATTCAATGACTGGTTCATTAGGAAACTAAAACTGAACAACTCTATTCCTACAATCAATTGAAGTAATTTTCTGGGATACTTTAACCGAGCAGTTTTTATATACCCGTCTGGCTATGATAGATTTACCACTGGGGTAGACACAAAGAAAGGCTCTGCTAATGTTTTGGGACTAATACCAAAATTGATAGCTATATACAGGGTTACAAAAAAAATGAGGCTCTGGGTCTAATAAAACATACACACAAAGATCAAAGACTTGTAAAGTACCCATAACTACATCAGGAAAACTTTATTGATCATGTCGGGGATGGAGTGAATACGGTTTATTCTGACATTGGCCATTGGTAGTGTTGGAAACGACACCCTACTGAGTCAGGCAATCAGATAGAACTAAAGGATGGATGGACTGACCCTATTGACCACTCTTTAGGAAGTCTTTAACTCTGTGTCCTGGCTTGCCACACCCAAAACACACCTCATTGTCATCTCTACACACACCCTTATGATGCCTACTTTATTCCCCTCAGAGTGGGTTGGCATGACCATTGTTTACACTACTCTGGGACTTAGAGCCTAGTGCCCTATCCCCATTATCTTTTCTAAACTTAGGCACTGATACACTAGATGAAAATGGGGATGGGGCTAAGAATTTTTTAAAAAAAAAACTAGGAACGGTTACCACCCTCTGACCTTGGCTCAAAACTACTTGTTCTAGCCTTCTTACTTTTTCTCTCTTTCTCCCTACGTTTCTCCTCCTCACTCTGTTGAGCATGAACCATAATCCCAGATAGGACAATAACCTACTGATTATTCTGAGCAACTACTAAATAAGCTAAGGTATTAAAAGTATCTCTAAATTCGGCGTGAGAGACCTACTCATTCAGGGGATCTTTCTGTATAAGTGAATGTGCGGGTTGCTTCCCTACCTTCTTTTGTTATTTCTTTTGGGAGGCATTATCTACAAATAGAAGGAAGAATGAGCCAGAAAGAGAGTTTAAATAGAGCTCATACTTATTCACATGACATGAATACTGAAAGAAGTGAAACATTTCCTAAAACATCTTATAGCCTCTTGTCCATAAGTGTGGCGTACTTCATACCCATGCACAAGACTCTACTGAACACGGATTTTCAGACTCCCCAGGATACTATAAAACCTTAGACTTTGATACCAAGTTTTGTCACGACCCTAGGCTAACCCCTAGTCACGACAATGGTGTTTATGATCACAAGTAACCACAAGCTAACCCATGAGCTAGTACCTGTTGTGAGCACTGAGTAAACTGATAATAAATAACATATGCAGAAAAACAATTGATAATTCCATAAGGTTTTAAATACTAAAACACGATTAAATCATAGATCTGAAATGTATAAAGACATACTGAAAAGACTGATAAAAAACTAAAGAACCGTCTACTTGTCTCAATGTCTAAAAAACCTCTAACTGACTGACTGTAGAGTTGATGGGACAAATCTCCAACTAAATCCGACTGACTGAATATACTGAACTACTGAATAACTGAAATAAACTATAATGTCCCTGAAAGATGAGGACTCACTACTGCTGTTGTTAAGTAAACTTGGGATATCTAACTGCGGTCAGGGAACTAAGTGTCTGAACCTATGATATAAGACATCATTGTGCAATGAAAAGTATGCAACCAGTACTTTGAATGTACTGGTATATAAGATGAGGTTAGGTCATAAGGCAACTGTTCATGAAATAATGACTTGCTGAATAACACAAGATAACTTAATATGTATGCATGAAAACTGAAATACTAAGAATGCAAAACCAAGCATATAATATTTTTGAAATAATCTGTAAACTGAATTACTGAAGTCTGATAATTGAATAACTGGACGTCTATATGCTATTATCAAGAAAACTTGGACTAAATTTCTGTACTGAATATCATACTGAGACTATGGGAGGTATCATCTAACCGATATGCCCTTATATGAGCTAATCGGGGTCCAACCTGTACCATCAGTTGGAAGGGTGTCAGTACCGTACCATAGGTACTAACACATGGCTGTGTGGATCCACTCAACTATTGTCCCAAAGAAACAGGGTGTCAAGCCTAACTGACGGGTGAGCCCTAAAAAAAAGTCAAGCCTAACTGACGGGTGACTCCTCAGAAAAAGTCAAGCCTAACTAATGGATGACTCCTCATATCCTACGCTGGCTATGTAGTTCTAGAATACAGGGACTACTACTAATGACTCTGCGTAACTGATGGGGAAGCTGCTATCCCTACATTCACTCAGTGCTAAATCCTACTTCAACTAAACTGACACTTATTACTGGACTGAACTAAGATTAACTGAATAAACGACTAATCATAACCACTAACTGAATGATAATGCTCATGGTATATCTGAATTTTAAAGATACTAAAATTATGTAGACAACTAAGTATCGGGCGTTCACAACCCTCCAGCATTGAATGAAACTAATAATACGGACATATAAAAGCTTTGAAATCATAGTAGGGATCATTATTCAAAATCCAACAATTAGGCGTTTCATCAAACACATGAGAGTCATGAACTTAAATACGAGAATGGGTAAATCACATGATAATAACATAATTACAATACTAAAACCATGAGTTAGGGATTTAACATGATAATTTTATTATTTAAATGTGTAAAGTCTCATTTCATCAAAACATTTGTAAACACAATACATAAATTGAAATTCATAAGAGATTATGGAGATAATTCATCATAAATATGTAAAATTCATAATTTAAACATAAAAATGGATTGTTGGACTCCATGGGTGAAAATGGACCATGGATGAACATCACAGATACCTTAAACCTTAAATCTTGGAAGAGAAACACAAATTTTTAAGCTTTCTTGAAAGTTCTTGGATTTGGGAACCTAATTTCTTGGTTTTTTTGGAGGAAAGGTAATTGAATTTGATGAACTTGGGAGATGGTTAGGGGTTTTTTTAGAAGAAATTGGAGAATATAGGAAAATAATGCCCTAACTAAAGCCTTAATTCTTGTTTTTACAAATGGGTCGATGGGAAAGACGTAACTGCCCCTTAGGAAATTAAATCCACAACTGCAATGCAGATTGGAAGGCCACCACGACGCGATGAAGGGTTCATCGCTATACCCACAGCAATGCACCACTATCACGGTGTGGTTATGGAATCAAAATCCAAACATGACCCAATCCTCATCTGAAAAATCTAAAACTTCCCCGAGACATGCTCCTTACACCACTGAACATAAATTAACTAACCAACATCTCGGGGTCGAGAGGACTCATTTAAAAATCCTCAAAGTTAAGAGGTCAAACATATGGCTAAGTACCCAACACTTAGTGAAATTTTCAGCTTTAAGCCTCTTCTGCATGCAACTAGGAGCTGAACTGAGCTAAGAAAAGTACGGGGTATTAAAAGTACGAGGCAACCCCGTAACAAAGTCTATATTCAACACCTCCCACTTCCAAGTGGGAGTATGAAATTCCTGAAGTGTACCACTAGGGTTCTGATGCTCAACCTTAACCTGCTGGTAATTTGAACACTTAGCTACAAATTTTGCAATATCCTTCTTTATGTCATTCCACCAATAGACTTCCTACAAATCATGGTACATCTTAGTGGCTCCTGGGTGAATAGAATACCGAGAATTGTGAGCTCTTTCTAACATATGCTACCTCAAATCATCTACATTACAAAATCTACCCTGATAGTAAAGAACACCATCTATCCCTTAGGAGAAAACCTCAAGCTTCTAATTTTGAACTGCCTCTTTCAACTTAAGTGAAATAGGATCACTATCTTACTTTTTCTTTACCTTGGTAATCAATGAAGATTTCAAACCATTCTGAACCCATACACTAACTTCAGCCAAATCAACTAACTCTTTTTTTCATTTGAAACGTGAGTAGTACTACCCATAGACAATCTCTAAAGGGTGTCGTCCACAACATTGACTTTTCCTGGATGGTACAAGACACTCATATCATAGTCCTTCAATAACTATAACTACCTTCTTTGACAGAGGTTTAGATCTTTCTGACTAAACACATACTGAAGAATCTTGTGATCATGAACACATCAATATAAATCCCATAAAGGTAATGCCTCCAAATATTTAAGGCAAAAACAACTATTGCCAACTCAAGATCATGAGTCGGGTATTTTTATCATAAGGATTGAGTTATCTAGAGGCATATGATACAGCCTTGACCCACTATGTTAACATACAACCAATGCCAACTCTAGAAGTATCATAATAAAAAACAAAACCATCTGAACCCTTTGTTAGCTTCAAAATAGGGGCAGAAGTGAGTCGAGTCTTTAACTCCTAAAATTCTTCCCACAAGAATTGGACCACTAAAAGTTTACTTTCTTCTTAGTCAGTCCAAAGATGGGAGAAGCAATAGAGGAAAATCCTTTAACAAACCATCTATAGTAGTCATCTAAACCCAAGAAACTCCTAATATCTAATGGATAGATAGGTCTACGCCATTTCCTTACTACTTTGATCGTTTGAGGATCAACTAGAATACCTTCATAAGAAATAATATGTATAAGAAGAGCTACTAATTTCAACCAAAATGCACATTTATTGAACATAGTGAATAACTAGTAATCCTTAAGGGTCTACAAGACAATCCTCAAATGATCTGCATGCTCGCCTTCACTATGAGAAAAGATGAGGATGTCATCTATGAAGACTATAATGAACATATCCAAGTACTTCTTGAACACCCAGTTCATTAAGTTCATAAAAGCTGCAGGAGCATTCGTTAGTCCAAAAGACATAACTATAAATTCAAAGTGATCATACAAATTTTTGAAGGGTGTTTTCGAAAAGTCATAATCTTTGACTCTAAGCTGATGATAGCCGGATCCGAGGTCTGTATTAGAGAAACAATTGGCTCCCAGAAGTTAGTTGAACAAGTCATCAATCTTGTAGATAAGATACTTATTCTTGATTATGACTTTGTTCAACCAATGGTAGTTGATGCATATTCTGAGGGAACGGTCTTTCTTGCATATAAAAAGGACTGGAGCATCCCATGGAGATAACATTAGGCCTGATAAAGCCATTTTTAGGAGATCTTTCAACTGTTCTTTCAATTTCTTAAGCTCGATTAGAGCCATTCTGTAAGGCAGAATTAAAATAGGCTGCGTATCTAGAAGGAGATGTATTCCAAAGTCAATTTACCTTTGGGGAGAAAATCCAAGAAGATCTTCAAGAAATAATTCTAGAAATTCATTCACTATTGGGACAGACTAAAGACTCGAGATTTCGGACCTTGAGTCCAAGATGCAAACAAGATAATAAATGCACCCTTTAGAATTTATTTTCCTTGCCTTAAGGAAATATACAAACTAACCTATAGGCACTGAAGTATACCCTTCCACTCTATAACTGACTCATTTGGAAACTAAATCTAGACTATTCTATTCTACAGTAAACTGAGGTATAGCAAGAATGGAGCCAATCCATGCCAAGAATGACATCAAAGTCAGTCATGTCTAACTCTAAAAGATCAACTGAGGTGACTTTTTAGGATACTGTGATTGGGCAATTTCTGTATACCCATCTGGCTATGATAGAACTATCAATCAGAGTAGAAACTGATAAGGGATCTACAAGAATTTTGAGACTGACGCCAAAATCTATTGCTATATAAGGAGTCATGAATAAGAGTGTGGATCTGAGAGCTAATAACGCATACACATGAATATGGAAAACTTATAACGTACCAGCAACCACATCGGGAAAACCCTCTTGGTCTTAGCTAGTTTGAAGGGAATATAACCTATTTTGAAATTGTCCACTGGTTGCACTAGAAGTGGTACCCTACTAAGTAAGGCGACCTGCTGGACCTGATAAGGAGTTAGCCTGACTCTACCGACAAAGATCCTTACCCTTCTACACCATTATTGGATAATTCTTTATTCTACACCCTGATTTGTCACACCCGAAACTAGCATCACTATCATCCATGCACTCACCTTTGTGGTTCCTACCACATATTTTGTAGACTAAGTTGGTGCGACCGCTATTCACACTATCCTGAGACTTAGAGCCTGGCACTCTATCCCGAGTATCTTTCCTGAACTTAGGACTGGGGCACTAGTAGAAGATAGGGCTGGAGCCAAAGATTTTTGGCAGAATTGAGAATTATTTCCACCATCTGACTTCTATTAAGAGAAATTGAAGCCACCAGTTCTGGCCATCTTATTCTCCCATTCCTTTTCTTTAATTTTCTCCTCCTCAATCTGTTGAGCATGGACCATTAATATGGAAAGATACATCTCTTTAACCAACATGGTCGTCCTACACTCCGTGACAATATTGTCAAAGACACCAGACACAAACTTGCTTATTTGGGCCTTAAAGTCAACCACCATAGTCGGAGCATACCTTGCTAACTGAGTGAACTTGAGTGAATACTCCTTCTTACTTATGTTCCCCTGCTTCAAGTTGATAAAATCCTATACCTTGTCTTTCCTCAACTCCAGTGGGAAGAACCTATCTAAAAATGCAGCGACGAACTCATCCCACTCTACAGGTCCTGCATCAGCACCTCTATTCTCCTTCCATTGCTTAATCTAGGTGTGAGATACTTCTTGCAATTGGTAAGTATCCAACTTACCACTTTCTCTATAAGTGACACCCATGATATTAGTCACCTTATGCACTTTTTCTAAAAATCTCGGTGGATCCTCCTTAGGCTTAAACCCAAAGAATACTGGGGGATTTATTCAAGTGAAATATCGAACCTAGGTGCTGATGTATTTGATGTTGGGTTGGCTTGGTAAAAAACTTAATGGTTATTTTGGGTAGTCATATATTGGGCTAATAAAGTAAAATCAGCCCTAAATTCGGCATAAGAGATGTGCTCATTCAAAGGGTCTTCCAAAATGTGTGGTTGTGTTAGCTAGTCCCATTCCTCCTTTTGTTATCCCTTCTGGGAGGCATTTTGTGTAAATGGGTAGAGTATAAGTTAGAAAAAGAAGTTTAATAGTGTTTACGTTGTATCACACGATGTAAATAATGAAAGAAGTGAGACTTTCCTAAAATATTTAATAGCCTCTTGCCCATAAGTGTGGCGCACTTCACACCCATTAATAAGACTCTACTTAATGCGGCTTTCAGATACTCCATAACACTTTTAACCTAGCTTTGATACCAAGTTTGTCACGAGTCTAGGCTACCCCTAGTCGTAACAAGGTGCTTAGGGCCATAAGTGACCCCAAGCTAATACATGGTCTGGCATGCCTTTGATGATACTGAAGAAGTAGCAAAATACTGTATGGAAGCTAAATTACAAATAAACTGATAATAGTTAATATTGGAAGCAATACAAATATTTGTCTGAAAAACTTAACAAGATAATAATGTAACATCTGTCTGACTTTGAAAGACTCTGCTAATATGAACTATTGGGACAAGCCCCTAACTAAGTCTAATTGATTGAAGTCAAAGTAGACTGAATAAAGAAAATGATTGATAAATAGTTCTCAAATGATGAGGACTCACCAAACTACTGTTGAGTAGTTCTGGAACGTCCTAAGTGCGGTTTGAGTACTGAATGTCTGAAGCTATATTATGAGAAAATATAGCACAAAAAAAGTATGTGATCACTACATTGAATGTGCTGAGTATGTGAGAAGGGAAATCTAACTGGCATAAACTAAACATGAATACATAAACATGTAAACTGAATGAATGACCAAGCATAATACTATACTAGATAAAACTGAATAACTAAATATTTAAATAACTGGACAGTCGGTCAAGCAAACCTGAACTTATCATAACCTAAAACTGAATCGAGTATTGTGGGAGCTAACAATAATCAACATACCTTAATCTGAGTAAATTAGGGTCCAACCTATAACCCCATGTAACACCCCGAGTCTGTACCCCGGATGCTACACGGTGTTTATAATCCCAAGGGACCACAAGCTAACCCATGACTAGTACCTGCTGCAATAACTGAATAGTAATACTATAATTATGCGGAATTTAGGCCAAAAACTTTCCATAAGGTTCAAAACTAAAAACAAATACTGAGTACTAAATACTGATACATCTATCTGAAATACTCTAGTCTGAAAAGCCTCTACTGTCTGAACAAGGAGTTGATGGGACAAGTCCCCAACTAACTCCGACTACTGTAATAAATTGAGTGCTAAAATACTGAAATAATAAGTCTGTCCTCAAACTATCAGGACTCACCACTAAGTTTGTTGCTTATAGATCAGGCTGCTAAGTATGATCAGGAGCCCGTGCATCTGGACCTATGATATAAGACATCATAGCACAAAAGAAATATATGTATCAGTACTTTGAATGTACTGGTATGCTAGTGAGGTAGGCTGAGATGCATGGGTTCATATGTATGAATGATACTGACTAAATGACATGAGTATAATTGAATGAGAGTACATGCATGAATGCGTAAACTATAACTGAACATAATAACACTGGATATTGAGTTATGAATTATTGTTTTACTGATACCTAAGTTTACTGATACTGTGTACCTAATAACTGAGTGATTGTATCTGAAAGCCCTGATTCTGAAGAACTGGACTGGGTTCTATACTGAGATTGAATCTGAAACTAAGACTGTGGGAGGTAATTATCTAATCGACATGCCACTTTCTGATCTGATTAGGTCCAACCTGTAACTCCAGTTAGAAAGATGCTAGTATCATACCATGGGTTCTAACATTTGTTGTGGAGTCAATCCTATCTAATGGGTGACCCCTGAGATCAGTTCTAAACTAGCGGGTGATCCATGAGTATGTCAGTCCTATCCAACAGGTGCCATATTATACCCTACGCTGGCTACGTAGTTCGGAAACTTAGGGATTGCTTCTAAGGACCCAGTCCTAGCTAACGGGTGAGACCCCATCCCTAGGCTCACTCAATGCTGAATCCTACTCCTAACTGAATAGACACTGAATTGATTCCTAGTTTATACTAGGCTTGACTGAACTATTACTGATTATACTGTCTAACTGAACTGAACTTAGTTCACTAAGTTCCGTTGACTGACGAAATACTACTGAATTCTATTAACTGACTGAATTTATTGAGGCTTGAACTGAATACTGAACTGGACTGGACTGATACTGAGTTTTTCTGAGTTCTGTAACTGACTGAGAGTACTACTGATCGTGACATAACTGAGATTATTTTATAACTAACACTGTCTCTAGGTAACAGTTAAATTATCGAGTATTAAATACCCCCAGGACTCGATAGCATGAAAAGTAAAGCATCACATGACCTTGCATAGCATGGAAATGCACACTTGTTCATAACGCATCCATAGAGACATTTTATCGAACACTTGAATGGCATGAACTAGTATATATGCTAACATGATATAATCTCACTATTTAATTCACATAAACAACTCATCAAACACTTAAAAGGCTTTGTATATGCACATAGTACTAATCAACACATGAGCATCACAATTTCAAGGCTTTAACATGAATTCACATGATACTACATATATAATAATTATTTTTACATAAATCTTGCACTTAATCATGGAATAAAAATCCAATCAACATTACAATCATGAATACACTTGAATCCAAATCATGGAAATCATGAAATCAAGTTACTGAAAGTTTGAAAGAGATTCTTGGACTCCAAGGATGGAAGGGACCCTTGGATGAACACTTGACATACCTTAACAATTAAATTCTTAAGGATTGATGGAGTGTTCCTGAGAATTGATATTGAAATCGATGTTCTAGGGTTTTGTTCTTGAGAGTAATTTGAGATAAAAGAATGAATTTTGTCCTAGGAATGACTTGATTTCATGCTTTTGGGGCTGAATAGGGCTGGGAAAATGACCCAATTACCTCTCTGGATGCTGTTTTAATTTTACTGAAAATTGCTTTAGCGACGCGCAGACCGACACACCGCATCATTGGCATTGATGCGTGGCCAACACGTTGCGTCGAGCCCATGTTGGTTCACTGAAATTTGCACTGAGAGATAGAGGAAAATATTCATCAATGCGATGGGTGACGCGGCGCGTCGAGATCGCATTGATCCACTGGTTTGAGCTATCAAATATGATCTAAATGAAGTTCAAAAAATTTAAAACTTCTCCGAGAACACCCACTGACATTCCTAATCATGATTCAACCTAAAAATAATTACTTTAAGGTTATGAGGGTCATGAAATAGAGCCACAACCTACGAAGACTCAAATAACACTAAGTCTGAATACTTAGCTAAAATTTTATAAGTCTGAGACCCCTGAACAAGCTTTAAAGGAATGAGTTAAGCTTAGAATTTTGCGGGGCCTTATAATTAACCAAATTTCTAATTGAAAAGTTGGACGGAACAAGCAAACTGTTGCTGAATCAAATAGTCAAAAAAATCAAAAGTTTATCTCTTTCGTTTTCCTTTTTCTTTGTTTAAATAAAAGTTTTGTAAATCTCTCTGACTCAAAAGATTACGATTTATAGTTTTGAAATCATATGTCAAATAGTTACTAAAGAACGAAAATTATGGAGTCAAAAAGATGCTTATAGATTTTAAAGATATTTAATTTGAATTTTTTTTTATATTGGTTCACTTTTTCTTTACGGTTGAAAAGTATTAATGATGAAGTTTATGTTTAAAAATTGAGACCACGATGAAGACAAAGAAAACGAAAATAAAGAGATTATTGAAGGCAATTAATTCTTCCGAGTAAAGTAACTCAATATGAACTTTACATGTATGTTTTACAATTAATGGTAAGTCTCAGCGGCATGCAACATTTATATGTATTTGTTTTTGAAAAACAAAACAACTGTAGGACTTCTACCAACTTTGTTAGAAAGTTGCTATCAAAATATAATTTAAATGTGATATCACTGAAAATATTTTGTTGTTGTACTCTTTTTTATTCTTGGAAATTAAGGGTATATCAAAAATAAGTTCTCCTCCTTTTTGAGAAAAAGGTAAGATCAGCATACACAATTACTCACCCTAAACCTTACTTAGGAATTTAAATTTGCGAAAAATATTTTCACTTTATATTAAAAATTTACACTATCTAGCTAACACATCTATTAATATCTACTTTAATTTAATCCTTTGTGATCCATATACCTTGGTGAGTATATTTGTTGTGTTCTCAATTATAGTGTATTTATGTGTTTGCTTGCTTTGAGTGTTTTGTGGGTTTAATTATAATTTGTTATGTGCGTGTTATTATGTTCTTTTTGCTTACTGTGTATGTACAATTAAAATTTCTATAAGAAAAGTGTGAACACTTTTTTAATGAACTGATATCCTTTCTTCAATATATCATCATAGATATTTTTATTATCTTACAATATTTACTCAGCTTTTACTACTATTATTTTAGATGCATGATAGATTTGGGATCCAAACATTACTCGAAGGAATTGACGCCTAAAAAGTACGTGAAAGAATCGGTATGTATTATAAAAATTTATTTAATTTGTGTTAGAAAAATTATTTTCATTTATATGTATCTCATATATATATGATTGTAAAAATTCCTAGAGTCATGATTTATTTTTTCATATCAAGCGAGTGAATGAGTTTAATTTGACAAATGCTTATTTCAAATAGGTAAAGATGAGCTATTGATATGTTCATCAAAAAGAAAAAAAATCTGAGCGACCTCACGCATTCCTTGTGGATTAGGACAAGTTCGAATTGTACGAGGAGTAAGAATTGTACTTGAACATGATATAATTTCTTCATTTGAAAAAGAATGATTTATTTTGACTTGACATGAAATTTAATAAATTAAAGGAGACATTTGAATTTTGCGATCTAAAATTAAATTTATGTCAATTGTACCAAAATGTCCTTTAATCTTATGGTTTTAAACATGCCACGTGAAAATTTGAAATCAAAGTGTTGTAGAAAAAATCATTCATTTTAAAACGGATTAAAAAATCTTATTTTCTTACATTCCTGTGTTGAATACTTTTATTTTGAGCCAAGAGTCAAATAATTTCTTTTAGTTATGACAAGCCTAATTATAATTAATATCACTTTGGGACTCAATAATTACGAGTATCACTATTTTTTTTTCTTCTACACAGATAAGGATGATTTAGTATAAGCACTTGAACACTTCTATTAAAAATGGTTAATGTTTCGTACGGAAGGAGAGGATTTGACTATTTAATTTTTGTATTGAAATTCAATATTTATTTATATCATTTAAATAGATTTAACATTTATTTTAATCTTGATTGCTACTTTTTAGTACTTATATATAATTTTATCAATTAACATAAAACACACGTGCAAAGCACGTGCACTATACTAATTACTAGTTATACTAAAAGTGCAAAGCCTAAAAATAGAAAGTTGGATTATCACTTTACCTCTACATTAAATAGAAATGCTATAAAATATCTAATTAATTAAGGAATAATACCCACGAAAATACCTGAAGTTTGACTGGAATACCAGTTGAGCATACTAAACTTTGCGGGGGTCCTATTACCCCCAGAACTTTTTTTCGTATTTTAATGGCATATATCTTCTACATGGCACATTGCTTGTCAGTCACGTGCATTGAGCGCGTGAACAGTGCTAAAACGTTTTAAACTCTTTTTTTTTGCCAAACAACCCCTTAATTTTATAATTATTTAAAATTTTATATTTTTATTTATTTAAAACTTTTCATTCTTTTTCTCCTTTCTTCTTTCTTCTTGAGTTTCAGTTTCTTCTTCCTCTTTGTTGTCGTCCATTTCGTTCCGTTTCAGTTTCCATTCATGAAGATTCCATCATCGAAACTGGAAACTCAATTGAAGAAAGTTTGGGGTTTTAAGTTTAAGAAAGTTTGTTGAAGAAAGTTTTCAAGAAATTTGAGTTTGAATGGACTTGGAATTTGGAAGTCAATGGAAGATTCAATTGAGTTGGCGTAATTTGGAAATGGAATTTGAAAACTTTTGCGGACCCGGATGAAGAAAATTAATGGAAGATTCCATTCAATTATTGAAAATTCAATGTATATATTTTTATACATAAACTGGAATTCAAGTGAATTCATATAAATTCAATGTGCAAAAAAATTAATGTGCAAGAAAATTTTTGATTAAACTCAATGGAATTCAAAGTTTGAAACTGGAAATTGAATTTGAAAACTTGTGTGATAACAATGGACTTGGAATTTGAAATTGACTCAATGAAATTATTGGAAATTTGAGTTGTAGGATGAATTTGAGTTATGGAATCTTTAATATGATTGTAATGGTGAAAAATGTTGAAAAGTGATAAAATTAAAAAGACAAAGCGCGTGCACCACACTTCCCACCTAAAAAATTGGGTATACATTTGGGGGGGGGGGGGGGGGGATTAATTCCACTTTTAAAAAGTTCGGGGGGGAATTAATTACGATTAAAAAAGTATAGGGGAGTAATAGGATCCCCGCAAAGTTCAATATGCTCCACTAAAAATTTGATTAAAGTTCAGATATTTTCATAGGTATTATCCCATTAATTAAATATTAAATAAAAAATTGTAAAAGTGAAAAGGTGTTGAGTAAAAATATGAATAATATATTATTATATATTATATCAAATGATATATATTCATATTCATATGTATATATGAAATATAAGTTAGAAAATGATTTACAAATTGAACCATCAATTATTTCAAATAGAGAGAGAGAGAGAGACACACACTATGTTTTCTATCGCAAAAATCATAAAACTTTGCCGTATTAACACAAAAATCACATATGCCAAAAAATCTAACTTCCGGTGGGGTAATGGAGTTCTATCATGGCTCACTAATGAAAACTTATTTTATGACTCTATTATTGATGATTGCAGGTTAAAACTAAGAAGATTAGGAAGGTCCCTAGTGATCCATTGATTTAGGAAACAAAACGGGGTGACAGATGCAATGGCAAAGTTAGGGGCTCGTTTGGAGGCGCAACTTAACACCATCCTTTTTGAAGTTCCGCCGATGTGTGCACAACAAAACCTGTGGGCAGATATGATCGGAACTTATTTGCAAGATCAGTGAATACTTGTAATTTATATCTCAGTGGAGGGACTAGACATTGTTTTGTGCTAAATCCTGACTAAACTGGAATGCCCCAACTTGCTTTTTAATTTAATGCAATCTTCTTCACCCCAAAAAAAATATTCTTTTTTCTTATTTTTTATTTTTAATTTGATAATAAAAATTCAATTAATAAAGACCAACCACTCCCCACTCAATTCAAATGATATATATTCATATTCATATTCATAT
>NC_061114.1:22697235-22713220 GCF_002878395.1 Capsicum annuum
CTACTTTACCATAGTACCCCTATTAAATGATATTTACATTTTAATTTTGTGGAAAAAATAATTAATACTAACGGTAAAAAAGGAAAAAAAATTGTGTTATCTTAATTAATAAAAAATAACAAGTAAAATGAGAAATTAAATTAGAAAATTTGGGACGAGTAAAATAGGACGAAAGGAGTATTTAGAATGAATGTCAAGTAAAATAGAATGAAGGAGTATCATTACTACAATAATGGAGAAAAGTTTTGTAATTAAGGAGTATTATTACTACAATAATGGAGAAAAGTTTTGTAATTAATTATCAGCTCAAGATTAAGTTAGTATTCAAATTTTTCACACTCACTTAAAAAAAGACTCCCTCCATTTCGTATTAATTGGACCCTATAGACTTGACACGCTCACTTAAAAAAATATTTATTAGGGGTCTATTTTACCAAATTAGCCTTATTAATTATTCTTTGAACATATACAACTTGTCTAGTTATTTAATGATAAGTGTATTATTGGAAAAACATATTAAAGTCCTCTTAATTTCATCAATGGAAAAACTAAATTGAAATAAATATTTTTAGAAAGAGGGTCAATGAAAATAAAATGAAGAGAGTAGTTAAATGCATGTTATCTCTTTGGGGGCAATGCAATTTTGAAGATTTAAATCCGTACAAAATTCAGATTATATTAAATTCAAAATATATTAGTCCTAAATAAATATTGTGGATTAATATAATTGGATTAATTATTTAATTTCAAACATATATGGATTTAATTAAAGTCCATTTTTTTATTGGGCTAGCCGATTGATTTGGGCTACAAATGATGAGCCCACTTTGTTAAGCTCATGATATTGTCATATTCTAGAGGCTCAAATAAGCATCATATGCCAAATAATGTGGCATGCCAAGTCAAAGGAATAATCCAATAGGATCATGTCACATGTCAAAATGATTCAGCAGGCCCATGAAATCAAAGCCCATAAAAGGTGTCATGTCACTCAAACCTGATTGGTCAAAGGAAGTCTATTTTCATCATGACTCTTCCCTTTCCACAACTATAAATAGGGGTCTCCTAATTCAGAAAAGGACCCCCCGAGAACTTTAACAAGTAGCAAGAGAAAGCTCGCGGATCAAATGCTATAATTTCTCTAAAAAGTTCAAGCATTCAAATCAAGTTCATCAAGATTCAAGATCAAGAGCGCAATATTCAAAAGCAAGCTCAAAATCCCTTGAGTTCAAGCACAATTCAAGATCAAGTCCCTCAAGTCCATCAAATCAAGTTCAAATTCAAGATCAAGTTTTAAGCCCTTGAATTTATATTTGTAAAGGCGAATCAGAGGATTCATAGAGATTGTAACACTCACATATTGAAATCAATAAAATGATTGTTGTAATAGTTTCCTTGTCTCGAATTATTTATATTTTGACACACAAATTTTATTGTCCAATAAATTCTGGCACGCCCAGTGGGACAATCTCTACCTCTCATCTCAACTTTTCCAACTGCAAACTTCAACAACACTGAAATGACTTCTAAAAAGGTCAACTCTCAATCAACTGCTTCCAAAGCTGCTGACTCAAAGTTCTCAGCTGAAGTAGAAAGCATCCTTGGTATTACTTTAGGAAGCTTAGGAGCTGTTACAAAGAGCAAGGAAGGCTTGCTAGGATAACAAATGCATCCAATGTCATCCGCACCAACTCCAGTTTTTGAATCTTCAACCCCAAAAGGAAAAAAGTCCAATGTAAGTGCTTTGGAAAGAGGAAGCAGTGTCGCAGAATCAATTAAGAATACTTTAGATCTACTTGAGCATTTCGGTTCCAAATACTCTGGCGCAAAGAGCAATGATCATTCAAGCAACTCATCATCTTCGACTACACCATATAACTTGAGTACTTCAAAGATCAAATTATGCGATAATCCATGCTACTCTTCAACATCTCTCATGAACATGCAAGCAATGGAAACTGATGCCTCATCTATGGAAGAGAAACTTGTGAATCTGACAAAAGCAATTGAGAGCCTGACCAAATATGTTCAGAATCAAGATGCTCGGATTGATAAGATAATGGACAGGATAGAAGGCCTGATAGATGGAGAGCCTATCCATGCACCTGGAATATCTCCAGAGGTTCATAAGATAGAAAATCCCATGAAACAAACACCACCGACTAAAGAGGTGCAATTTCTTCTGAGGAAATGATCCCAATTGGGCAATTGAGGGAATTCATTAAAGGGACCCTCAAATGCAAGTATGATAATGTCACCAAGTCTTTTCTCGTGTATGCTAAGCCCTATACTGCGAAAATAGATAGCCTCAAAATGTTTGCCAGCTATCAACCCCCCAAATTTCAACAATTTGAGGGCAAAGGGAACCCAAAATAGCATGTCGCATACTTTGTTGAGACATGTAACAATGCTGGAACTTACGGTGACTATCTTGTCAAACAGTTTGTTTGTTCCCTAAGGGGAAAGGCCTTTGATTGGTATACGAACCTTGAGCCTAATTCCATCGATAGCTGGGAGCAATTGAAGCACGAGCTCCTAAATCACTTTTATAGCACAAGGCATACAGTGAGCATGGTAGAGCTCACGAATACTTTCCAAAGAAAGGATGAACCAATTATTGACTTTATCAATATATGGAAAAATGCTAGCCTAAACTGAAAATATAGGCTCAGCGAAGCTTCTACAATAGATATGTGCGTCCAAGGAATGAACTGAAGCTTTTCTACATCTTTCAAGGCATTAAGTGTAAATCCTTTGAAGAGCTAGCAACCCGTGCTCACGATATGGAGTTGAGCATGTCTTCTACTGGAAAGGGGGCAGCGCCTATCCATGACTCTCAAAGGGAAAAGGATAAGTAGGAACCCAAAAGATAGGTCAAGTTTGTCCCTAAAATTAAAAATAAGGAGTCCATGAATATTGATGTGTCTCCTGTGAAGGTCACCACAAAGGTGAGTAAGAAGCAAATTGTGAAAATGACTTCTAGAGCACGTCCGAATCAGAAAACTTTAAAGGAGATGCAAGAAAAGGAATATCCCTTCCTTGATTCTGATGTTGCTTAGATTTTTTATGAACTCCTTGAGCATAAGCTCATTGAAATCCCAGAGATGAAGCATCTTAACGAACCCGGAAGGACCAATGACCTTAATTATTGTAAATATCATAGGCTCGTAAGTCACCCTCTAAAAAAATACTTTGTCTTTAAAGATAAAGTCATGCAACTGGCAAAAGAGAAGAAGATCTTCTTCGATGGTGAGACGGCTAGTTCTCATCAAATCTCCATCATAGTTGGCTTGCTCGATCCAGTCCAACTATGTGTCAAAGAGCATAATGAGAAAATATTAGAGCTTGACAGGTCTTCAGTTAATGAAGGCAATGATAAAGGTTGGACTCTGGTGACCAGGCGCAGACACAGGAGGATGAGTCTGCAAAAAGAGTCGTCCGAGCATCTAACTAAAAGGAGACTGGTAAATAAATCAAAGAAATAAAAGTTAGTTGAATTCCCAAAGAAGACGAGGGTGATGGAGCTTTACCCCAAAAACCTCAGCATCCGGTGACTTTAGAGGAATTCTTATCAAGTTGGTTTTGTGTAAAGACTGCCCAAGTCAACCTTGAGGTATCTTGTTTTAATGCTACCAAAGAGGGGGCAAAGGGTGAGAATTTACCCATGGAAGTTCCTTCATATTCCGAAAAGCTTGCTGAAACTCTTGGCGAAGAGGCACATATATGTAATACAAAAATCACATTCAAAATAACGATCTTCTACTTGGTGAGGCCCTATATAAACATCCGTTTTACATGGTGGGTCAAATTCTAGGAAAGAAAATCAATAGAATCTTGATAAATGAGGGACCTGGAGTCATTATCCTGCCTATCTGCACGATGAAGAAACTTGGCATCGCTACTAATGAACTGGACGAAAGACGTATAATGATCCAAGGCTTCAACCAAGGGGGCCAAAGGGCCATGGGATGTATTAAGTTAGGGATTCGTATGGATAATTTTTAATCAAACCCATTAATTCATGTGATCGATGCCAAAACTCCATACAATATATTTCTTGGTAGACCTTGGGTGTATGGGAACAAAATTTTTAAATTACCTTGAAGGCAGAGTGGAAAGAAAGATAGTTGTCGATGACAAACCATTCACTGAAGCTGAGTAACATTTTGCCGATGCAAAATTCTACTTAAAGAATCATGTTATGGATGAGAAGAAGGTTGAAGATGTCACCAAGACCAAATGTAATGATCTTGCATCTTATAAGATCACGGTGACTATCAAAAAATTCGCCACCAAGAAGCCTCTCTCCACTTCAAATAAAGAAAGTGTCGCTTCTACGAAAAAGAAGGCAACTCTCATTCTTCGCTACGTACCAAAGGTAAATAAAAAGAAAGATCACCCATCGAATTCCCAAGATAATGTGCTAAAGGGGCTAAATTTACCTATCAGGAAGATTGATGTAATAAATTCATCCTCAAGACTTCTTGAAGAGTCAGTGGCTCAAAATCTGCCACAAGATATGACCCTCCCTATGAAGCGTACGAAAGAAGGCTTTGACCCAAAATCATATAAGCTATTTGTAAAGGCTAGATATAATCCTAATGAACCATCAAGGTTGGGCAAACTTCCGTAGGAGGGTAGAACCAGGCAGAAACGTGAAGGCCTAGGATACACGCAGCCACCTCTAATTTGCATCTCTATAAAAAGAGCAGACAGTAATTACATCACTATGGAAGAAGAATCCACTTTACTAATAAAAATCCCTTTGTATTTGACCGACTTGACGGGTCAACTGCAAGAACTTCTGTGTTTGAAAGGTTGGGACCTTTAAATAAGAAGAAAAGCAACAAGCGTAAGAGGAGTCATAAAAGCACGATGATGCACTCTTCACTTAAAATACAGAAGGATTTCCAAAGTTTGATTCCTTCTAGAATGAAGCAACAGACGAAACTGATAGTTTCATGCAACGAGGTGCTAAAAGCAAAGGCGCATATTATGGTTTATACCAAGCAACACGAAGAGGATAAAGAGAGTGTTGGATCATCATATCATGTTACAACCCAGAATGAGAAAGATGTCTCATCTCAAATGAAGGTTGATGAAGAGATAGAAGATGCCTTTAGGTGTTATCATATATCCGTCAACAACGATGATTCTCAAGAGGAGAAAGAAACTGGAGATTCTCCATTGCAACTTGAAGAAGGAGTAAAGACCACAATAGATCCCTTAAAGAAAGTTAATCTTGGAACCGATGAAGACCCAAGACCAACTTACCTGAGTGTATTTCTAGAAGTGGAGGAGGAAATCGCTTATATAGACATACTCAAAGAATATATGGATATATTTTCCTGGATCTATAAGGAAATTCCTGGCTTAGATCCAAAAGTAGCGGTCCATTAGTTGGCGATCATGAATAGTGCTCATCCTATTAAGCAAGCCCAAAGGCGCTTTAAGCTAGAGTTAGTTTCATTAATTGAAAATAAAGTTAACAAACTCATTGAAGCTGGCTTTTATTCACAAAGTCAAATATCCCACGTGGATTTCAAGTATTGTTCCAGTACGGAAGAAGAATGGCCAAATTTGAGTTTGTGTCGACTATTAGGATTTCAACAACGCCTGCCCTAAGGATGACTTTCCAATCTCCATACCATAGTTGATGATTGATGCCACCACTAGTTATGATGCAATGTCCTTCATGGATGGTTCATCTGGCTACAATCAAATTTGTATGGCGCCAAAGGATGAAGAACTCACTGCATTTTGTATGCCCAAAGGTATTTATTGCTACAAGGTGATGCCTTTTGGTTTAAAAAACACTGGTTCCACTAATCAAAGGGCTATGCAGAACATCTTTGATGGCCTGCTCCATAAAAATATTGAATGTTGTGTAGATAATCTAATGGTGAAGTCAAGAAAGAGAGACGACCACTTAAAGGACCTAAGAATACTATTTGAGTTACTTCAAAGATATCAACTTAGGATGAATCCATTGAAGTGTGCCTTTGGAGTTACCTATGAAAAGTTTCTTGGCTTCATTGTGCGACAAAGAGGAATTAAAATTTATCAAGACAAGTTTGATGCATTTTTGAAGATGCCCGAGCCTCAAAATACTCATGAGTTAAAAAGCCTTCAAGGAAGGATAGCATATTTAAGGAGTTTCATCTCAAACCTAGCCAAAAAACATCAACCATTTAGTCGTCTCATGAAGAAGGACACTCCCTTCAAATAGGACCAAGCTTGTAGAAATGCCTTTGAGAGTATCAAATCATACTTAATGAAGTCACCAGTTCTTGTGGCACCCATACCTAGGAACCATTTATACTCTACATCGCAGCACAAGAGAGGTCAGTTGGAGCACTACTGGCTCAAGAAAATAGTGAAGGCAAAGAAAACTCTCTTTACTATTTGAGCAGAATGATGACCCGAATGAGCTAAAGTATTCTCCAATTGAAAAGTTATTTTTGGCATTAGCCTTCTCGATTCAAAAGAAGGTTGTATTTCCTTCTCCCATACAAATTCAAATTGGAGGTTGATTTTCTTCTCTCATACAAAATTCAAATTGGAGGTTGTTTCCTTCTCCCATATAAATTCAAATTGGAGGTTCTTTATTTCTCCAATCTAAGTTCAAATCGAAAGAGTTTTATTCATGATTAAGGCGATGAAAAAGTTTTCCAAAATTTATTTGAAATTGGATATCATGCCTCACCAACGGGTCTTAAGTATAGAGATTCATGAAAAAAAATGAGAGTTTTGAAAGGCAATATCAATATGGCTTGGCTTTAATTTTTTTGAATGGGGTATTCATATGTATGAAAATCGTTGAAGCACGAAGGAAACATGTTTAAATAATCATACTTCAAGGCTAGTCTCCAAAATATTAAATGTCTCGACAAGTTTTGAAGTAGGGGCATTTGTGGGCGATGGAATTTTAAAGATTTAAATTCGTACGAAATTAGAATTATATTAAATTTAAAATATATTGGTCCCAAATAAATATTGCGGATTAATATAATTGGATTAATTATTTAAGTCCAAACATATATGAATTTAATTAAAGTTTATTATTTAATTAGGCTAGCCCATTGATTTGGGCTACAAATGATGTGCCCACTTTGTTAAGCACATGATATTATCATATTCTAGAGGCCCAAATAAGTTTCATGTTTCAAATGATGTGGCATGCCAAGTTAAGGGAAGGATTCAATAGGATCATGCCACATGTCAAAATGATGCAGCAGACCCATGAAATCAAAGCCTATAAAAGGTGTCATGTCACTTAAATTTGATTGGTCAAAGAAAGTTTATTTTCATCATGACTTTTCCCTTTCCACAACTATAAATAGGAGTCTCCTAATTCATAAAATAACCCCCCGAGAACTCTAACAAGTAGCAAGAGAAAGCTCGAGGATCAAATGTCGTAATTTCTCTAAAAAGCTCAAGCATTCAAATCAAGTTCATCAAGATTCAAGATCAAGACAACAATATTCAAGAACAAGCTCAAAGCCCTTGAATTCAAGCACAATTCAAGATCAAGTCCCTCAAGTCCATCAAATCAAGTTCAAATTCATGATCAAGCTTTAAGCCTTTGAATTTATATTTGAAAAGGTGAATCAGAGGATTCATAGCGATTGTAACACTCACATATTGAAATCAATAAAATGATTGTTGCAATATTTTTCTTGTCTCGAATAATTTATTTTCCGACACGAAAATTTTACTGTCCAACACTCTCATTGATATCAATATAGGTGATTAGAATATATTCCCAATTGACAGCAATCAAGGAAACTCTCCTATTAAATAAAGCCACAAAAAAGTTGCTATTTCCTTAAAGTTTTCCTCTCTGTTTTATGGGCTATAAAGAGACTCTAAGTTTTCAAATATTCTTATTTTCTTCCTGGTGCTCATGGGATATAGTTTTATTGAGTTCTTTTATCAAAGCATTATTTAGCCTTTCGTTGAAGGCTCAATTGTTTATATTACTGTTTCTTTTTGTATTTTTGTTCATATCTTTAATACGAATATTTATTAAAGTTAAGATAAATTTGCAGAAGTCTAGTACACAATTATTTTGAGGCAAAAAAATCTTTATATGTATTAGTCAACAAACTTTACACTCTTTCATTATCTTAACGTATAATGTTTTATTTTCTCATTTAAATATTGCAGTTGTAATTTAGTCAATTTGTTATCGTATAAACTACATAATTGACAAAATTTCTTTTTCTTGGAAAACGGTTATATCTTAAAAATTTGATTAGTAAATTTGGTAATTATTGGTATTTCAATCGAATGAATCAAATGATCAGTAACCAAGCTTTTTTTTATAATTATTGATAACTGTTTATATTATCTTCACAGTTTTACTTTTAAATCTCCTAAGTGAAAAATAGGAAGACCATTCTACCCCTATACTGAATCAAAATCATATTATAAAACATTGAACTAATTAAATTTAAAATAGTAATCATAGTACAACATACTAAATTCTAAAAGAGGGAAGTTGTTAAGTCAAAAGATGATCATACATATTCATATCTATCTACAAAAACACCATCACCACCATCACTACCACTATAAAACAACAACAACAACAACAACAACAATAACAACAACAATAATAATGTGATACTTTTCTATGTCCTTTATTTCTATTTATCTATTTTCTCCTTTTTTTCATTTTGTATTTATTAATCTACTAATTACTGAATGGATTAACAAAAGTATCATAATCATGATAAAGTAAATACAACAATCAAGCCCCGTATAGCAGTAACTATAGATGAACTTTATGATGCAATAAAGGTTATTGTTACTACGTGTCAACCTATTGTATAACCTTTAAATGAATTTAACGTATAATGAACATGGATGAATGTAGTATCTTCATTTGATTAAATTTGACATATAATAAATTCGACATACAATAGTACTAATACACATGACCATCCCAATTTCAAGGCTTTAACATGAATTCACATGATACTACATACATAATAATTATTTTTACATAAATTTTGCTCTTAATCATGGAATAGAAATCCAATCAACATTATATTCATAAATACACTTGAATCCAAATTATGGAAATCATTAAATCAATTTACTGAAAGTTTGAAAGAGATTCTTGAACTCTAAGGGTAGAAGGGACCCTTGGATGAATACTTGACATACCTTAACAATTAAATTCTTGAAGATTGTTGGAGTGTTCTTGAGAATTGATCTTGAAATTAATGTTCTAGGGTTTTGTTCTTGAGAGCAATTTGAGAGAAAAGAATGAATTTTTCCTTAGGAATGACTTGACTTTGTGCGTTTGGGGCTGAATAGGGATGGAAAAATGACCCAATTACCCCTTTGGACACTGTTTTAATTTTACTGAAAACTGCTTTAGCGACGCGCAAACCGGCGCGCCGCATCGTTGGCATCGATGTGGTGGACAATGCGCCTCTTCGAGTCTGTGTCGGTTCACTAGAACTTGCACTGGGAGCTGGTGGAAAATATGCATCGATGCGATAGCCAATGCGGCACATCGAGATTACACCAATCCACTAGTTTGAGCTGTCATATGTGATCCAAACGAAGTCCGAAAAATTTAAAACTTGTTCGAGAACACCCACTGACATTCCTAATCATTATTCAACCTAAAAATCATTACTTTAAGGTCATAAGGGTCGTGAAATAGATTCACCAACCTACGAAGGCTAAAATAACACTAAGCCTGAATACTTAGCTAAAATTTTCTAAGTTTGAGACTCCTTAACAAGCTTTAAAGGACTGATTTAAGCTTAGGATTTTGTGGGGCTTTACACCCCAACTGAAAGGTTGCTAGTACCTTGCCAAGGGAACTGACACTGGCTAGCGCGGATCCACTAAAATGATGTTTCAAAAGACTAAGGTGTCAGTTCTTAACTGGCGGGTAACCCCTCATAACCTATGGTGGCATCGTAGTTCTAGAACTTAAGGACTTATACTAAAGGTCTTAGTTCTCAGCTGATGGGTGAGCCTTCATCCCTGCATTCACTTGGTACTAAGTATTACTCCCAACTAAACTGACATTGATAACTAATATAGGCTCAACATGATATTATTCTGAAAATAGCAACATAAGTATGACGTGAATTTCTCATTATATATAACTGATATATGTATGAATTTCTTAGGTATTGGGTGTTTATAACCCACCAGTTTTGACTAATGCAAAGGAATATGATAACATCAACTGAACATTATAAGGAAATTTCACAACTTAAACCCCAAAATTCAATATCTTATTATGCTAAGGGGATTCATGATTCTGAACATGGGACAAGGTCATTCATAAGAGAAACATGTACTCATTATATAATTTTAATAACAAATTGACAAAAATATGAAAAGTTCATTTTGACCTGCAATCCAAAACTTAAAGGAGATATTAGACTTATAGATTGAGAAGTTTTTGAGACTCAATGGAAGAAAAGAACCCATTGATGAAATCCCATATACCTGAAGGTGGAAGCCCTAAAGAAATCCTTAGATTTGAAGTTGTTCTTGAAAACCCTAACTTGCTTTTGAAGATGAGAGAATTTCTTATTTTTGACTTGTTATGACTAGTCACTAGATGTGGCCTAGAGTCATGACCTGAAAACTTAATCCTTGGGTCCTTACTGTCCTAACAACAACTTACGCTTGATGACTCATTATGTCTGAGAACGGGTAGTTATAAAGAGTCGTAGTCTGAAGTTGAATCCTTTAGTTTCTTTACTATTGTGACAATGGGTCCACACAATAACTCGTTATATCTGATAACGACTCATTTTCGTTGGATTAAAAGCTGGGATCCTTACTGGTGTGGCAACGACTCACAAATAATGACTCATTATATCTGATAACAGGTTGTAGTCAGAGTCATTGTCACTGGCAGTTTGACTGTCTCTTGGACAAATTTTCCTAAACTCCTCACTACGATATTGAATCAAGGTGAGATTGGTGGCATTCGAAATCTAATTCAATGGCCTATCTCGTGGAGGGTCTAAAGCTGAATAAGCCCTAGGAGACACACTTCCTTGTTTGGGTATTTCAAGTTTTGTTTGTTGGGTGATACACTTTCTAACTTGAACCTTTGCTCCTAGAAGCTACACTTTCTAGTTGAGTCCTTCCATTTAAACCCTAAAATACACACTTCCTTGTATGGGTATTTAAAGTTTTATTTGTCAGTGACACACGTCCTACCTTGAACCTTTACTCCTATGAGATGAACTTTCTAGTTGAGTCTTTTCATTTAACCCTTTGTAGACGCACTCCATTGTCTGGATATTTCTAGTTTCATTTGTTAGGTAGCGCACTTCCTAACATAAAATTTTACTCCTAGAAGATGCACTTTTTAGTCGAATCCTTCAATTTAACCCCTAGGAGACACACTTTCTTGTGGCACCCTTTTTAATCGAGTCCTTTCATTTTAATGCCTAGGAGTTGCACTTCCCTGTATGAATATCTGAAGTTTTATTTGTCAGGTGACATTTACATAAAGAACAGGGTAAATTTTCAAGTTCATCTCCAATACCAAAAGTTTGCATGGAGAAAGAATTTACTTTCAAGTTCAACCAAAAGAAAATCAAATATCTTATCGCTTGAGAAATCATTGAAGACTCAAGTCAAGAATCAAGATAAGCTACATAAATAACATTTTTATAATTTCATTTCTCTTATTAACTTATAGTTTTGATGTAATGATAGGAGTCGCGGATCGGAACTTTGGCAAGACCTTACCTAACTCTTCATTTTGGTATAGTCCCTTTTATTTTCAAACTCTTGAATTACACGTGACCTGATTCCCCATAACACAAAAAAGGTAGAATGTCCAAAACTAAGACTGTCACTCTATCTTTCTTTTTCTTCCTTTTTGAATAACGATCGGGTCAAATTTTATCCATTATCTACTTTTTTGTCTGAAAATATTGTGTTTATAGTCAAAGAGGGGATGATGTAGAATTGTAATTTTGAACCTTCGATGCTTTGTATTTCAGGTTTTATGGGGTAATTTAATTAGCTTTCTTTATATATAAAAAATTCAAAATTCCAAAAATAGTAACAAATAAAATCATGCAACTTGACATAATTTCATTGATCTAAAAATACTCTTCAATTTAGTTTATTGTCTTTTTTTTTCTTGTTCATCAAGTCATGCTTTTATATCCTACCCGCATGCACAATATATTTAAATTATACCACCAATTTATCCAATTCACCTTTACCACGCACCATTACCTTACCTAACAATTCCGCTAAAAAAAAATAAAAATAATAACCCAAATAATATACCTATCTAATATCACCTCACCCTATCAAAATTTGACACGTCGCCATGCCCTAGGTGTCCCCATACACCCCTTACATTTTTTGGACTTCACTCTCTCACCATAAAAAATACAGAAAAAAGGAGGATATATATACACAGAGTCAGATACAGTAGCATATACACAGAGGGCCGAAGCCAGACAATAAGGGAGAATCCTCTCCATTAATCTCACCCAATAACCACTCCCGCCTTCATTTTTTCAGATAAATCCCACCAGCTCCACGCCCATAAAACTCCTAAAATCAGCGATAAAAAACCCACCAAAAACCGACTAAAATCCGGTTCAAACGTGACCCTTCTCTATTTTCTGGTGAACCATCGGCAATTCTCGGCCAGAAATCTACCAACTCCACCGAAACAGAAGCTCACCTCAGTCAACTCTCGCTGGAGAAGACAAACCATAGAACCACCAAATCCTCCTCCGAGACAGACCTCCCAAAGCCCCAACTTCCCACTTTATTGTTGACCAAAAAATCAACAAACAACTCCATTAAACAAACAAGCCTCCAGCTCCAATTACCGTTGTTCCCCCATTAACACCACTATCACAGCAACCACAAACAATCTCATGCCCAGTGGCAAAACAAATGAGAAAAATAATCAGTTTTACTTACAAATAGAGGTTGGGGTTAACGTTTTCGGATTCATGGATTTCGATTCTAGGTTCCGATGAGGTTTCGTATTGTCCAATAAATAAGGCCTGTGGATTGATCATTTAAGGTCGAAACTCGCCGAAGTGAAACAAAATCTTCATTTTGATGTCCATCTCTCCCTTTGTTCTTTGTTTATTCTCGAATTTTGTTCTATTTCATGATACGAATTTGTATTGATGAATTGTATGTCTAAACATGTTCTATTCTTTGTAGGGTATAAAATAATGGAAAAGAGCAGGAAAGAATTGATGCTTAAAAATTGATAATTGGTAATTGTTGAGATGATGGGACGGGGTTAAAAATCAATCAATTCATAATTTCTTAGTTAGTTATATTTAATTCATTATAATATTATGTCAATTTGTTCCGACTCGATAGCAACATGTTGAAGGCAGGAAATCGTAGGATATTGGGTAGGCAAATTTAGGATTGATACTGGTCTATGTTGGAATGCTTGTTTGAATAGTTTTTATTTTTATTGCACTTAATTTAGATGTATTTATTTTGCTAAGGAATGTCCAAATTCATATACACTTGATGGGAATTTAGATGTATTTATTTTATCAGGGAAAACCCGAATTCATATATATTCATTTGATGGAAATATCTCGTGAGATTGTGTATTTGGCGATTGTTTGTGGACAAGACTCGAGATGTCGGATAAAACATAGCCTTAGAATAAGATAGATTAGTATAGATTTATCTTTTCGTGCCTTTTTAAAAAAAAAATTAGACTATATAATTGAACTAAACTTTAATTTCGTTTGGTACTATTATTTATTTATTTGTTGGTTTGCCTTGTGTATTTTTTCTGAATTTATTCACCTTATACTTTCAATTAGCCGATATGATTCAACGAAACGATCGTGCTCACACCAAGACATCGATGGGCTACCTCACACCTTTTTCTCGATCAATAAAATTTCTTAACCGAAATCTCTACTCACGGATCAGTATTTTTCAAGCGTCAAATTATTTTTAAAAAGAAAATATTTTAAAGGTGACTTGACACACCAAATCATTATTAAGCAGCAGTTCTGAGTTTTAATTGTAAAATTTTTTTTTTAGAAACAATTTTTTTTAGTCACTTTAATAATTAAAAATTTATTTTGAAACTAAAAAAATATTTTTCGAATAAAAAAGAGTGTGACATTATTAAGAGTCAAGAATTTCATTCTCCGGTGGCAATAGCCACGAGTGACTTCAACAGAATGACAAATAGACGTAGTGGAGACCAACTATTACCTACGAAATAAAATGAGTCTAAAATGAGTTGGTATTTCAAAGAAAGAAAAGTCAATTGATCAGTGGTGATGTTGGTTTTGGTCATGCCTGATGAGCTAGCCATAACATAGTGAAGAAACAAACAAATTAAGGGTGTGTTTGGTACGAAGAAGCACAAAATATTTTTCAGATTTTTTAATATTTAGTTGGCTTATATATTTTAGAAAATATTTTTCAAATCAACTTATTTTCCTTAAATCTAAGGAAAATGACTTCCCTTAAAAAAGTAAAGAAAATATTTCCAAAACTCTCTTTTAACTTCACTTTAAAGTTGAAATGTTCATATAATTATCAAAATTATCTATCCCGCCCCTCGCCTCCAATACCCTATCACCTCAACACCACTCCTTACCCCCACCCCACCCCGCACCCCCATCCTCACCCCCAAAATTCAATTATTTTAAAAATTATTTCAAAAAATTTTCTTAGTCCATTCCCTACCCCACCCCACCTCACCCTTACCCCTACCCCTACCCTCACCCTCTACCCCAATCTCCACCCCTACCCAGCCCTACCCCCACCCCCACCCCTAAAATTCAATTGTTTTAAAAAATATTTTAAAATTTTTTCTTAGTCCATCCCCTATCCTCGCCCCATCCTTACCCTTACAAGCCCCTTTCCAAAAACAATATCTACATTTTATTTAAAAATTCAAACTTTTCTCTTATCCCACACCCTTATCCTCCCCCCTATCAGCCCTCCCCCCCATCCCTCCCCCCCCCCCCACCCTCAAACAAAAATAAATTTATTTTAAAAAAAAAATTATTTTTTATCTTCCCCATTCCCCCTCCCTCCCCTACACTGCCTCCCAGCTCCTACTACCCCCCCCCTCCCCCACCTCCTCCCCCCCCCTCCGGCGCCAATTTTTAAAAAAAATTTTAACAAAAAACATTCAAAACTTTTTCTTACCCCACCCCTACTACCTATTCTAACACCCCCACCCACCCGTCTAACAACCCCCTTCCCCAAAAAAGCTTTAATTTTTTTAATTTATTTTTTCAAAAAAGATTTTAAAATGTATTTTTACGCTTTAGCTAAACACTAAAATGTATTTTTTGAAAAATATTTTTTATTCACCAACCAAATACTAGAAAATATTTTTCGGACAATATTTTTCATCCACCAACCAAACATAAGAAAATAAGTAAGAAATCAATTTGTTTTTCAGAAAAATATTTTCCATGAAAAACATTTTCCTTCATACCAAACACACCCTAAGAGAAAAAAGCTGAATGTTTATGGCCGGGTGGTAGTCCGTCCGGCCATGTTGTATGGAGCGGAGTGTTGGCCAGTTAAGAACTCCCACATCCAAAAACTTAAGGTGGCAGAAATACGGATGTTGCGCTGGATGTGTGGGCTGACTAGAGGGGATAGAGTTCGGAATGAGACTATCCGGGAGAAGGTTGGTGTGACTCCAGTGGAGTGTAAGATACGGGAAGCCCGATTGAGATGGTTCGGACACGTGAAGAGGAGGGGCATGGATACCCCGGTTCGTAGGTGTGAGAGGCTAGCATTGGATGGTTTTAGGCGGGGTAGGGGTAGGCCGAAGAAGTACTGGGGTGAGGTGATTAGGCGGGACATGGAGCAATTACAGCTCACCGAGGACATGACCCTAGATAGGAAGGTCTGGAGGACGCGAATTAGGGCAGAAGACTAGGGCCGGTTTGGGTCGCTAGTGTAGGGAATTACTTGGTGGGGGTTTTATTCTTGT